>NC_056744.1:1564301895-1564347748 GCF_019279795.1 Protopterus annectens
CTTTCAAGGCGACAACCCTCCAAATCAATGCTTCAACCAATGCACGGACCACAATAAAACAGCCCTGCACCAAAGGCATGTGGCACTGGTGGACCCCAGCCACAAACCAGGGAAACTACCCATGACAGAGCTACACCCTAAAAGGGAAGGCTTCTGATCATTACAAGTAAACAACTCGATCATCATAAATCATACAAGCCATAAAATAGCAAAGACACAACAGACAATCATAAGGCCTTCCTGAGCTATTTTAAACATGGGTTGAAACACCCAGATATGCTCAAAGGGGTCCAAAATGATACAGAAATTCTACCCACAGACAGACTGCTGGCAGACAGGTTCAGTGCATTTTCCCCCCCCACAAGGAGAAATATCTATCCCGCAGAGTGTAGCCTCCAAACATTACAATGGCCAGTGAGAGACTGCCCTCTAAAGCAAAAGTAACAGCATAATGTGACCGATGCTGTCCCAGCTGTGTGCCACATGAATCATGTGAACTAGCCCACATAAGCTGTAGTTTAATCCTGCTCCAAATGTTGGAGTTGAACCTGCAAATTCATGATCAGTTTTGAGTTATTTGCAAATTTGGTGGGGAATTTTGCCAAGAAGGTTATCAGCATATCTTGTGGTGCACTTAGTATCCCTGTTTAAACTGATTGTCGTCCCTTTACAAAGACTGGAGAATTAACCCTCCGTAATTTTGTTCTGCCTAAATGCCATTTCAAACTTCATGTTTTGAGTAAGTCACCTTTATCTGCAAATGCAAGTTTGTGTGTTTAAGTTAGTTTTTTTGGCTGTCCATTATTGGTTGAGGATATGTCTATTACTTGGCGAACTGATTCGAATATACTGTAAAGGTGCATCTATGTGCCCTTGTCATAAACTATATGCATGTCAATGCATCTTATAATGGTAGATGGAAAGATAACTTGAGTAATGTCAATATGGGCTTAGAATTGTATATTTACTATAAGTGACGAATGTGTCTTAAAATGTTTACGCAGTTGCCATTATGGTTATGTTGTTTCTCATGGAAATGTTAACGTTTAAACCTGACATTACTGTATGTGGATTTTTGTAATGACAAAAACAGACCTTATTCAATAGGATCAACCTCATGATCACATTACCTTTATCTGATGTGAAGATTCTCCTAATTGTTAAAGCGTTAGAAGGATTTCAAGCTGGGTCCAGTCTAAGTTATGAACTGCATGTACACAGAGTGCAGACTATTTAGGTTGGGTTTGAAACCTGAAGTCCGCAAGGTAAGCATATGGTTTTTTGGTATCATATGAAAAAACATGTTAGTTTTGGCGATCAGGGAATCACACTACCTGATGCACATTACCCTTTCAAAATCTGATGTTCAGATATGAGTACAGCAGAGAAGAGGAACTTTGTAATCAATAGTGCTTTGTAATGTTTGTGGTGTAATAAATAATTAGGTAAGATCCTGAAAGAAGTGTGCATGTGTGTTTTGGTAATGGGTGAATAGCCAGATGTGTAATGCAAGTGTCGAGAGAACAGTTCAACCATTATTTTGTCAGGGAAGGGCAGCAAACTCAGACAGGCCCAGCTGAACTATACCTCCCAACTGTCCAGATTTTCAAAGAATGAATAGATTTTTGCTTCTTATTTTTGGTTTGTTGTTCATAAAATTTGTAGTTTTAATTCCTAAATGATTTGCCAGAAGTCACTAAATAATAAGTTTCAGACTTCATAACCTTCATAAAATGCATGTTAAAGTAAGAGCCGTTCTATCAACTGTCTCAATTTATACAAGAGCAATTTTTAGTACTGTTTATATGTGCCCCAATATATTTGGCCTTGTTCAGATTTACTGCATTAACAGGTTGAGAGGTACATGCAAATAAATTGCTTTATAGAATTAGGCATAGCCAACCTCTCAACTGTCCCCAATTTTTGGCTCAAAATGTTGCTCTTCCCCTAATAATCCCTCCGCAAAATAGCAATTTTGGAAGAAAACATGGAGGGTTTACAATTAAGAAATAACTGTAATAATCAAAGTTATAGATTACTTGAAATGCATGTAGATTCTTTTATTTTGTCAGCTGCTCAAGGTAGCAGTACTAATATTAAAGTGTCCTTCTTTGACAGGTAGAAGCTGTATTGTGTGTCTATTTTATATTTTTGCATCACATTTTGGTCCATTTTTCATAAAATTGTGTTTTTGGCAAATTAGTGACAAATCACTAAAGACTGAAGTTAGAAAATGACAGACATTTGAGTTTCAGATTTTATACCCTTCAGAAAATTCATACTAATGCAAGACCTATTCTATTATCTTTCTAAGTTTATTAGAGCAATATTTAAAAATTGTCCTTATTGTTGTGCCTTTGTCCCACTTCTGTGTATGGCTTTGTCCAGATTTCTTGCTCTTGAAGTTGAGAGGTATGACAAATGTGTCAGGGCCATCACAGTCAGTCAGAGAGATTTCAAATTGTGACATGCTTGTTGCACCCCACTCCCCCATGTAGTGACTCTGGATGTGTCCAAGCAAGGCAAGGAGTAGTTGTATCTACCTTGGATGGGGAGGACACACTGCATAAGTACTACAGTGGCTTTTCATCTGTCCTTGATTTTGCAGAATGGTCTGGTTTCTGTCATATTTTTGTACTGTTGATTTATACTTATTACTCAAAGTGCCTGTTGCTCTGTGTTTAAGTAGCAATGCTTTAATGACCATAAGGTAAGCTTGTCTGACATCGTAAGATGCAAGTAAGCTTTAATAAGCATACTGTTAAAGAATTGCCAACATTGAAAGCCTTTCTGTTGTTGCCATGCAGAGAATACTTGACTAGATAATGTATAAGCCTTGGGTATTAAAGGACAGGATTCCATTATTTTAAAAAGCTCATTACACTTGTTGGAGACTTCCAGTCATCTCTACAGGCTTTACCTGTAAACTAAACAGAATGCCAATCATGTGTGGTCCATAACCTGTACAGTAATCCTTTAAGCAATGTATCTTGAGCTTGTTTCTTGTTTGCTTTTCATTTTTACTTTTTTCATGTTTTCCCCATGAAACAAGTTGTCAGGCAGCAGGTCTTTTTGGATAAGAAACATTTTACAAGTGGGGCATCACATAGATTTCTACTTTCAGCATGTTGCTTGGTACTTTAATAAAGCTGAATATATTATAATTAGAACTGCAGTGCAAGGAGAAGTGGTTTGAGTTGAGTGCTTCTGGTTTTTCTTATACTTGATTTTGACTGGCATTCCAGTAATGTATTTAAAAAGTAATTTATTTTTTCATGCCTCACAACCTTTTGTTTCCATCTAGATATTAAGTAAGCTGTCATGCAGCCAATGCATTGAAATATTTTTATTCTTCTACACTTATTTTTGTCTTGATTGGACTTTCATAATGATGGTTTGCCACCCAGGGCAGCGTATTTAATTAAAGTTAGTTTTTTTGTGGTTTTGTGCATAGCCCCTCCCCTTTATGGTTGACCACACCCCTTCCCTTTGACCCCGCCCATTCAGCGTCTCCTGCAGCCCCCCTGTGATTTGAAGTCACCAGCCGCCACTGCTAGGGTCATATGCACTACAAATACCCACTGGGGTCATATGCACTACAAATACCCACTAGGGTCATATGCACTACAAATACTTACTTAATCTGTATAAAGGGTCTTACAGAAAGACTGGCCAGGAAATTACCACACAGCTTAAAATAAATCCTGTATATCAGAAAAAATGTCAACCCTAATGCAGTCAACAAATATAAAGAAAAATAAGCTAATAATGTGTGGAAATCTCACCCATATGCAAAAGTAACTACTCACACAATACACAGTAAAACTGACAACAACAAAAAAGTAAAATAACATAAAACCTAGAGTGCAAAGCGTTATACTTTTTAAATTGATACTCTATTTAAATGTAAAAAAAATGCAGCAAGCACACGAAATGCATCCTTTCCACTTAGTTTCTTCAGTAATTCCACTACACACAAAAGATGGCATAGATAATTCACAGTTTAAATAGGAATCTCCCAAACATAGAAATGTTCACTTACCTGTAATGTCCCATTGTGCAGTACAATCAAGTCATGTGAATTCTTCTTGTAGCCACTTGCTTCTACATAGCTGATCATTTCTCAAAACTGTTTTCGCAAAACCAACCTACTACCTAAGCAACAAAACATGGCCATTATATATAAAACTTACTAGAAAGGGACAGAAATTCACCACCCCTCCTTTTACAAGTCATACTGACTGTAAGTCATACGCCTAGTACCACCAACCACAAAAAAAAAAAACTTCTTACAAAATAACAATTAATAAGAAGCTTGCATTAATCTCTTCGACCTTCTACTATGACTAAGTTGTCAGCTGAGGTGACTTCTGTGGAAAGTGACAAACATACATCACTTCATGAGATTTCCCAACATCCCCACCCCGAACAGCAAAAAGTCTGCTAACCCTCGTCTCACACAAGATACATTCCAGCAAAGGCTCAAATCACTACTTTAAATAAATAAATGCATTAAATGAATCAAGTATTTTTAAGCAACACGCATTTAAAATTCTTACTCAATTAAAAGAAAACCACGATCAATGCAAAACAGCATAGTTATGGAGTAGTCAAGCTGAATACAGCCATTTTCACCTCTGTTGGCACCTTATTGTTTAATCCAGTGTCCAGGGTCAACAAGTCCTTAACACATTTCCAAGGATAATGGCAGCAAGCTTAGAATAATAAATGAAACTGAAGTCAAATTACTCTTATTACATACAGTGTGTGTGTGTGTGTGTGTGTGTGTGTGTGGGGGGGTGAACTGAAGTTTGCAACTATTTTTATAACTTTAATCAAGTCTTTTTAAGCAACACGCCATTTAAGATTCTTACTAAATTAAAAGAAAATCATGATCAATGCAAAACAGCATAGTTATGGAGTAATCAAGCTGAATACAGCCATTTTCACCTCTCTTGGCACTTTATTGTTTAATCCAGTGTCCAGGGTGAACAAGTCTTTAACACATTTCCAAGGATAATGGCAGCAAACTTAGAATATTAAATGAAACTGAAGGCAAATTACTCTTATTACATACAGTGTGTGTGTGTGTGTGTGTGTGTGTGTGTGTGTGTGTGTGTGTGTGTGTGTGTGTGTGTGTGTGCGTGTGTGCGTGTGTGCGTGTGTGTGTGTGTTTGGGGAGTGAACTGAACTTTGCAACTATTTTTATAATTGTAATCAGTCTTTTACTTAATGTGGATTTTCTTTGGAGACCATCTGCAGAAATTTAAAAAAAACTGTGTATACAGTTTTAAGTGCAATGTTTCTCGGCCTGCAACAGACATTGAACAGTTATAGAAAATTATTAGAGTGAAAATTTGGGGATCTACAAATATCAGCTACCCAAAACGAAAGTTGTAGGATCAAAATCTGTTATGAGGGGAAACATATTCATTGTAATAACCATTTTTACAGATAAAAAGATCTGTAAAAACTAAATATGTATAATATTTACTGCTGCAACACAGTTTAGCTCTAGAAGCAGTTTACAATGTCAAAACATGGATGGAAAAAAAAGGAATTAATCCTTAGCACAGGATAGCAACATATCATTACATAGAGAGGAAGATTAGCTAAACTGTGAACAAAATATACACTTTAACGTGGTATTCAAGCATTTTTCTTATTATGTGTGTGTCATGCAGCTGTGTACTACTAAATGACATGTCAGATTTTCATAAGTTAATCTTATTAGGAATCTTACACTTTTACCACAGTACAATAAAAAAATTGTACCTCCAATAATGTCATATAAGGTGGATTTCCAAAAAAGGGATAGAAAATTATATAACTTTACATTTTGTTACTGCATGAGTTGCAACAGAATAATTTCATTGATGATGACCTCTTTCTTCCTGGATGCAAACTACATCTTATAACCAAGGGTTTTGCATCCAGGAAGAACGAGGTCATCATCTCTCTCTACTCACACATCATTAGACCAGTCGAGCATAATGGCCTATTTGGCATGTATCTCACCAGGCACCTTCAACAGCTTCAGAGGCCACAGAAGTACCTCACAAACAGGATCCTGGGCCTTAAACACATGTCCTACATGGGCAGACTCAAGAAATTTCAGCTATTTTCAGTCTCTTATCATCTACTTATAGGTGATCTCTGCTTGACTTACAAAGCCATGTCCGACCCATACCTACTAGAAATTACGCACCTAAAGAAATCCCAATACCCTGTACCACAGGGTCCAGAGATCTCAACCTCATTTCCTCAATCAACAGAACATGCTGGAGGGACGGGTTAATCTCCCAAAGGCTGCCTATACTACACCTAAAATGCCAAACTACTACACCTAAAATTAATAATACTCTCCTAATAGGACATCTCAACATTCAAAGTATAAACAACAAAGTATCTCACCTTCATGCCCTCCTAGATATCCATTCTTTTGACATTCTTTGCCTCTCAGAGACCTGGCTAAAACCTGACACTAAAGATACAGAGATTTTACCCCAAGGTTATAATATTGTTAGACTTGACTGTTCAAAACGTAAAGGTGGCGGAGTAGCAATTCTTTTTAAAAATCAACTAAATATTTCCACCCTTCCAGCATATCCAACACAGGATAACAAAGTAGAAGCCATTATAGCAAAACTTCATTTGAACACCAAGAAATCCATTAACATTATCTGCATGTACATAACCCCAGGTAATAACATATCGATTCTAGAAGCCTTTCTCAGCTGGGTATCTACTACTTACCCACAAGAAACTATAATTCTAGGCGACTTTAATATAGACTGGAACAGTATCAATGGTGAAAATCCTACTTCTCAAATAAACCTCCATGGCTTGACCCAAACCATCACCTCAACCACAAAAATCAATAAACCTAATAATAAAGAAAGTATTCTAGATTGGATTCTCATAAACAAAGTCAAACAAACTTACAAAGTAGGAACATTGCCAGATGATGTCAGCGATCACTCCTTGACTCATATTACAAGGGAAAAGACTGATTTTCCAAACCTCCCTAACATTAAAAAATACGCTCTACTAAACATTTTAACATAGAACTATTTCAAAAGGAACTCAGCGTATGCAACTGGAATCCCCTAAAATTACTTCCTCCTGAAAAGGCAGTATTATACTTTAATACTACTTTCTTATCCATACTTAATAGACATGCTCCCGAGCGCACCATTAGAATGAAGCCCAGTATAGCCCCATGGCTCTCTAGGGAAACTAAAAATCTAATTCTCTCCAGAAATAAAGTCTGGGCTAAATGGAGATGCTATGGAAATAACCCAGACCTGCTTCATTTCCGCCAGCTTACAAATTTGACAAAAAAAGCAATAATTACTGACAAAAAAAACTTCTATTGCAGACTTCAACAGACTCATCACAATAATCCCAAACTCTTCTTGTAGTAAGAATCTTTGTGTTCAACATCTTTGTATCCTGTATAAAAAGGGTTAAAATGTGAAACTGTATTGTGTGCAAAGAAATAAGCTTAAATGAGTTGTTTTTCTTGAAAAGAATTTGCTGACCAAAAAGGAATGCACAGATGCTGCCTTGGTCCAGGCACAAGCCTATCTTGTGACTGACCTCTGACCAAGGAGGAATGTATAGATGTTACCTTGGGGTAGGCACCAGCTTATCTAGTGCCTGATTTGTGATCATCTAAGACTCCAGTGAGTAAATTTATAGCCTTGACTTAAATTCCTTGTCTAGTAATCAGCTGCTGTGTACGTGCAAAGAGTACTATATAAACCCATGTAAAATGTACAGAATTCAGACTGCTGACATACCAAGTTGTTTGTAGCAGATCTCCATGCATGTAAAATAAACCTTTTTTGGCTTACATTTTATCTGCGTGATTCTTCCAGTATATGTTAAGAGTGTTAAAAATCTTTTGATACTTCTGGTCCTCAATCAATAGACTCTTGATGAGTGGATAGGTAACAGAAAGTTCACCCAGAGATCACTGCAGTGGCTGTACTGGGTAGAGGCACTGGGAACTAACATCGGTGGCACAACGGCAGGGCAATTTTATGGGCTAGGCTTGTAAAGGCTCCTGGGCCATTAGCTTAGTACACACCTATGAAGCTATGATATTATTTAGTAAAATTCTTTGTGGACCCAAGCACTACATTTCAGTTTTACAGTAGATGACCTAGTAATTGTATGGAAAGCTGTATGTACACACTTTGGAAACTTTGTAAATATTAACAGGTGTCTAGTTACTGAGATAAAAAATCCCAAAACATTTCTATAAATGGTACAGAAAAACATTTAAGTAGTATAGAACAAGTACAGTTGTGTCATGCTTACCATAATTTTAGATGTTCGAGTAGATCAGTGTTGTAGTACAGATTATTGGCTCCTCCAGCCATGCAGAAGTTTGTGATCATCCCTATTTCCAGAGTTTTTACATCATCCCTCACTGACGGACATTTGAAGACTGATGTCTGTATGTTAGGGTATAAGGCAAGCAACCATAAGCACAATCTTCATCAGTGTCTGATCCATGAAGATTGCAAAACCCTACTAGATGTCATAGTTTAATACAGGGGATAAGGGAATATTCCAACCATGGGATAGATGTAGAAGTAGGGGGGTGATGGTGGGTATTCCCTGCAAACCAGAGACCATCACCCCCATAATGAGGAAGAGGCCATTAGATAGAGGGTAAAGACAGTGGGTGTGTGATGCCCCACTACTGGCACCAGTAATCAAGGAGCCTCAATCATCACCACTAACACCAATGGAGAACTTACATTGGGAGGATGACAAATACACACACAGTAAAGTGCAATTTCCCTTAAGAGCACACAGAGACCACAGTCAGTCTGGGACTAGTTTCTCCCTCTTTCTCCAGATCCCCACTAAGACTTCCCAGTGGCACAGCTATAGAGTTGAGAGTTCAGCTGAGTGGCCAAGCCAAGACCTCCAGCACCCTCTCTGTCCAACCTGTGCTTCGTGTCCCTGCCCAAGTAGCTGATACACACACACTTTGAGGTTTTATTTATACACACACAGGTTTACTAGTTATGGCATCTTTTGCCCTGACTATAAGGTAGTTATTACTGCCACCAGCCAACTCTTTATCAGCTGTTTTAAGGCCCTTAACTAAGGGTGTCCAAGCTTACTGGGTAATGTTAGTATTTATCCAAATGGCAGTTTGACCAAGAGCGAAGCTATTAGGAGTGGCCCACAGTGTCACCAAATAAATATGCAAGTACTCTCAGAACTTAAATGTGTCTCATAAATATCAGCCACAATAAACAATAGTAAAAGAACATGAAAATATTCAGCAAATAATCAGTTACATCAGAGTTCAAAATCACTGTAAATATTTAAAACAGCATTGCAGAACAGTCTCAAATAAATAAAGAAAACATCTAAGCTATAATTCACTATATTCCTGACTGTGTCTAACAGAAATTACTGGACCCTAGTTAACTTACTTACAGAACAAACAGACAGATGTGGTGAGTGGATGGTCTTGTCAGGTCAAAGACAAAATACAGAATGCACAGTCTCTCAAATTAATGTCTTAAATATTCCTGTTGGGATACGTGCAGAATAACATAATTTCTTGTCATCTGACTTCAGTTCCCAGGCTCAAAACAACCCCCACTGATGCAGTTGTTGGCATTTATCATCTACCTGTGAAAATACATAAACAAGGACTTCTCTTAGATCTAAGGCAAATCTTGGAAGTCATATAACAATGAACACTTCCAAGACAATACAAAAAACTTTGAGTTCTAGACATTGTGTCTGTTACTGCACTGAAACTGAGAAATAACATCTTTTGTTTGTAGCCCAGCCATAAAGTAACTTAATTTCAACTATTCTTCTGAAGTTTTGCAAGATAATCTCCTGTGTTCCAGTTCTCCAGTTAAAATATACACATCTAAACAGTTACAATAGTGTATATACATTTCTGCTCTGTATATTACAAAATAACTCATCAGAAAACATCTGTACAATATGACATACAGTTCTAATACATCTGTAGCACAAGCATCTTATATGAAGAAAGTTGACATTCACAAATGACACATAACCATTTACAAAATTCCAGGCAGCTTTTCTGACAGTATCTCCACTTTGTTACACTTCTATATAAATCATATTAACATTCACAAAAGACACATAATTATTTACAAAATATGAGCTAGCTGGGATGGCAGTATCTCCTTTCATGACAGTTCATACTGCAAAACTGATCTACTCAAACATCTACAATTATGATAAGTATGACACAACCGTGCTATGTTCTTTGTAGTCAATGTTGCAGTACTGATTTTTGGGAGGACTCCCAAAGCTACACGCTGGGTGGCAAGCTGTCTGGTGGTCCATGAGATTGCAAAATTTGTAGGAGGACAGTAGAAAAACCTGCCCTACCCCTGAAGGCATTGCCTAATGGTAATGTTTAGTAGAGGTGTAGGCATATGCCCATGTGGCAGCTGCCAAGATAGCCTGGGTAGGACACCTTTAAGAAAGGCAGTGATGGCTGCCCTGGGTTTGATGGAGTGAGCAGTGACAAGGAATGGTAATGTTTTACTTTGATAGGGGTAGGAGACAGTAACACAATTGGGTATCCATTTTGAGATACTCTGTTTGGAGATCTATCTGCCTTGTTTTCCTTCTGCAAAGGCCACTAGCAGTTCACAACACCTGATTTGTCGGTGTGCGTTCAAGGAATGTTAGATTGCTCAGCTTTACTCTGTGGGGTTGGAAAGAACACAGACAACTGAATAGCTTAATTCAAGGAAAGTTTCTGATGTTAGTTTGGCCATAAAAGAAGGGTTAGCTCTAAGTGTTACCCTGTCCCTGTGAAACACAATGAAGGGTTCCTTGCACAATAGAGCTTGTAAATCTAAGACCTCTAGACTGAGGTAATAGCTCTCATAAGGATGGTCTTTCAAGTGAGCATCTGTAAAGGAGCAGAAGCTGCTGTTAATAAAGGTGGTAAGGTAAATTTTTGTAATACCTATTTAAATCCCAGATGCGGACAGGATTTCTCCAGGAAAACCTGAGATGTATAACCCCTTTTAGGACTTATTTCAGGTGAGAGTGAGAACACATAAGAGGGAGAAAGATAGAGATGGCCAAAATATCTACCTTTGATGCTGGAAAAGAAATGTGATAAATTATCTCACAATCACAACAGTAAAAACCAGCTCAACTAAAGTATAAGTCTACCGACAAGCAGTAACAAATGTGGCAAAATAAATGCAGTTGAACACCTAAGCAGAAGCAAAATGAAATAGGAAGGGGCAGATTTTTTTTCTAAGAAAGTGAGAAGACCGAAGATAATTCACTGTTAATAAGCTAAAGGGGTGGGCCTTCACTACTTATGTCACTATATTCAGTAGAATGAGCTGTTGCAATAGGATGGGGTTGGGGAGTGTCCAATATGAAATTTATAGTAGAGGCAGGCAACTAAAAAGCCACCAAGCTTCAACACCACAACAACCATAGAGAAGGTGAGTGGGGTACAACGTCAGAACACAGGTAAGGATTGAATTCACCAAGCCTAAATAACAGTTGCACAGTTTAAACAGATATGCAGCAAATATTGTTTTATCAGAAGTGCAGAAACAGTTGAAAATACCCAACTTATTTTTTATAGTCTATCAGCATAAAACAGCAGAGCAAGGGCAGAAGCAGGGACATCGGGAGGCATACGCACTGTACTGTTTTCAGTACAACTTTTTAGAAGGGGGGGTAGCTTTTTTGAAAAAAAAAAAACGTACGTACATATTTCTTCCTTTTTAAAGGGTGTTGGCTCCTCTAAGGAGGATACCAGCAAGGGTGTTGCTGTTGGCTCCTTTAAGATATTAATATACATATTAAGATTTGTTGGCTCCTTTAAGATATTAATATACATATATATATATATATATATATATATATATATATATATATATACACATACATATATATATGTATGTATATGTATCATACATCTTTAAAACATGATGGTAGGGAGGGAGTGTGTATGCTGATGTCACAATGTGGGTGGAGCTATCTGAGCCAGACTGAGAGCGGGACGCTCCTCAAATAAAAAGAGCCTAATTGCTTAAAAATAAGGGGAAAGGTGCAGAAAGAGTGACACAGATGCACTTTACACTTCTTAAAGTATGCATTAGTGAAAAAAAAAAACAGTGTGTTCTGGAAGCTGCATCTTTGACACTGGGTTTGCCATGGTGGATGCTGACACTTCATTTAGATAACACATGTGGGGGTTACCTAGTGTTGATGCATTGGGAGTAATGCTCTGTGAGTTAGCCTTGCCCATGCCCAGGAGCAGCAGAATGCCTCTGACTAACAAGCAAATCATTCTGTATGGTCCCTTCATTGGCCGATATCCTAAGGGATGCTCAAAGGTGGTTTGGAAAGCCTTGATATGATGTTGTGTTGCTCTCTCTCTCTCTCTTTGCAAGCAGGGGGATCACATCCCTTGTGGCCCCCTCCCAAGCACATAAGTGTGACAATCTGGTAGATGTCCTTAAGATAGCTCCTACCCCCATTCCTCCTAAGATATTGGCAGTCCATTCATCACAGGAATCTAAAGCAGTGGACAGACTTGGGGAAGTGGGTTTGTGTCCTGTGCATTTAATTCATTAATGCTTAATTACCAACATGATCATGGTAGAGTTCAAGCATGATGAAAAGCAGTTGCCAGATGGAGTATTTAAAAGTAAAATCTCATTTTCCAGTTGTCAGTTGCATTGACAAGTAGCCTCATGATATGAAATTTGTGTAGCACATGTAGTTTTAAATGGCAGATTTGTTTTGAGTAATACACCAAGGCAGCCTTTATCAACATCATTTCATAGGTCCATGTGTTTTTGGTCAAGAGGTTAAGACACATCTTTGGTATGTACAGAAAGGGAAAACCTTGCCTTTTTTTGTGGCAGAGTTCCAGCAGCCTTAACTCTTCCAGAATGCGGACGAGTCAATGTCAGATATTTGGGCATTAAACCAAAAAATGAGAAATAGTTTGGGGAGGAATCCTGCAATCATAGTAACTTCCATAAAAGCACATGCCCAAAGGAAAGAACTCTTTGCAGGACATCAAAGAGTAGTAGCCCATTCATGGGTGGGCTGCAGCAGATATCGGAGGTGTTGGTATACTGTCTTTCTCTGGTGGTTACTGGACGCTTCTTTCAAGTTTTGTCTATGTGTAAATCATGTACCATGGACTGGCCTGTCTGGACTCTTGCATTGCAGAGTGCCCCAGGGGAAGCCATCACGGACCCTGATAACTACCACCCCATTAGCCCGACGAGCCTGGTCTGCAAGGCTATGAAACGTATCATCATAGAACTTCTAAACAATGACACTGGTAATCTCCAAACTCTGGACCCCACCCAGTTCAGGTTTGTAAAAGGCAGATCATGTCTCCTAAACCTGATAGACTTCTTTGAAGCAGTCACCAAAGCTGTAGATGAGGGTAAGGTGGTTCACACAGCCTATCTAGATCTCGCCAAGGCTTTCAACACTATCCACTACTCTGGAATTATAGATAAACTCACTACACTAGGTATAAATCCCTGTGTCACAAGATGGGCTGCCAACTGACTCACTGACAGAACCCACACTGTGAAAGTGGCAGACACCAAATACAACTTCAGAACAGTGATATATGGAGTACCACAGGGTTCAGTCCTGGGTCCTCTCCTGTTTGGTATCTACTTCTCTGAAGTACAGGCTAACACAGAAGGTCTTTGGCTAACAAAGTTCGCAGATGACTGCAAACTAGGAGGCATAATCAAAAAGTGAATTCATTTCTCACTTCTCACCATAGCTCTCAACCTCTTAGCACAAAAATACAGAACAAAGCCAATAATGGGGGAATACAGCCCCAAAATAGGGACACATTTCAAATACTGATTTTATAACCTTCAGAACATTTCCATGATAACAGTCTACTTCCACACACAATATATAAATACAGAATCACAGTAGTGTAAGCCACAGGCATGTTGCACAGCTTCTTGAACTTATTTTCAATTGGGGGGGGGCAAAAGGCCAAAAACCAGGGACATTTTAAACATTGCGTGTATAATTTGGGAAAGTTGCTTGCATAAAACATTGTTACTACCATGCATTTCACTGCCAAGTCTTGAACCCAGAACACTATAGTCAGAGCAGCATACCACTAAACTAAACCAGCAGTTTCTTGACAGACAGGAAGACAAACTTAAGTGGCTATCATATCATTTAGCGAATTCAGTTCTCACTTCTCACCATAGCTCTCAACCTATTAGCACAAAAATACAGAACAAAGCCAATAATGGGGGGAATACAGCCCCAAAATAGGGACACATTTCAAACACTGATTTTATAACCTTAGAAAATTGCTAGAAAAGGTTTTGGTTTACCACTCCTGCAAACCAGCAAGAACAGAAAAAAATGTGAGGCATAAATTCACAAGTGATGGTGGCTAGGGACTTTAGGCTCTTTTTACCTGTGCCCAAGGTACAGGGTTTGAGGCTGATTACCTCTAGCCACCAGATATACCCTGCTGAGGGCATTTTCACAGACACACACACCTCCACTCCGCAACTAGTGTAGTGATAGACAGACTCTCTGTTCCCCTGCTCCACTCTGCAATTAACTGTACAGTCCAGATGCAGCAAAAGAAGCCACTTGCCAAAAACAGCCGGGTGAAAATGAAAGGGGCAGAGATGATCTGCAAATGTTGGGGGACTCCCCTCCCCCCACGCTCTATGGTTCCAGTACCTGAGTATCAGTAGGAAATGCACCAGGCTAGTACTACTCAGTGAACATCTGTGTGGAACAATTCCCTACTTTGGTGATGGAACTGATTCAGAAAGGGGCTTCTGAATATCTTCTTTTCAGGTTCTTCTGGGCTGTAACTGCAACAATCCACAAGTGAAGGTATGTATATCTCCATCTGCTATACACATTTAGAGTTTTCTGCCATTATGCATGGGAAGAGAGGGTTGTAGGGACATGCCTGAATGCTTCCAAAAGTATCATGTGCTCACAGTTTCATAAGTTCTGCTGATGACATGACCAGCACAATGAGACAGCATGTGTGTGATGTCAACATGGCTCCTGCACCTGACCATAATGGCATTTGTGCATATGACATTGTCCAATGACACAGTTGTATTGTCTGCAACACTTCCATGGGAGGACTTACCTACCTCATCAATGTCACAGGTCCACATGGAGGCAAAGGCCAAACCACAACACTATCAGTGTATGGCAGTCTGCCTGTGAATCTGTGCTCTGTCTGGATTCCCCATGAGTTCCTAGCCCACACAGCTTCAAACATCTGCACTGACTTTTACATACACATGTCCACCATAGTGGAGAGATGGGGAATAGTAGTTGTGCTGTGACAGGGCTAGCCACCATACAGTGTAAAATATGACTCTAGGTGATTCGGTCAAGATGGGTAATGTCACCAAATGGGCATGGGTATTTGCTAGTGGTAAGTAGCTTGAGGACCCAGTCTCCTTCAATGTAAGTCAGGAATCCATGCTAACTATGGGAGGGGGTTTTATGTGCTCTTATTGACCAGTGTGTGCCCACCATGAAGCTCAGCAGCCCTGGGTCAATAAGCTACTGGTCAGCTGATGTCCAGTTGCCCAGTTTGTGTTACCTGGGATAGCTCTGTTGCGTGAAATACATAAAACCAATCAACCTGCCAAATATGAACTGAAGTGCTACACTCACAGTAGGTTTACTGATAGGACAGAACTTGGAAGTAGATGAAATGATGGAGAGGAGGAGGCTGGACATCATATGGATCTAGAAGACAAGATGGAAGGGCAGTACAGCAAATCCACTTCGCTTGGGATCTAGACTGTACTATTCAAGAGGAGAACAGACTAAAAACAGTGTGAGAATTGTGGTGACGAAGTCTTCAGAAGACAGCAAGGGATGTCATCAGAATTAGCCCAAGATGACAATAAACTCATATCTTGTCTCTTTCTAGACCTTTCCAAAGCTTTTGATATAGTCTCCCACCCCCTTCTGTTATCTAAACTTGCTAATCTCAACCTATCTTCCACCTCCGTTGCCTGGTTCTCCAGTTACCTATCCAGCAGGTGCCAGTCTGTTAAATGGCTCTCATCCTTTTCTCCATTCATTCCTGTCCCAACCGGTGCACCACAAGGTTCCATCTTGGGTCCCCTTCTGTTCAATGTTTTCACCAATGATCTCTGTACATCTTGTAAACAACCCTACCTCATTCAATATTCTGATGACTCAACTCTCATCTCCATCTCTAACAATATCTCTGATCTCCATACACTAACCCAACATGCCTTTCTATCCACTGAACAGTGGTTGTCTGATAATCTACTTATCCTTAACCCTAAGAAGACCAAAGTCTTACTCTTTCCGCCCCATTCTCTTACTCACCATAATTCCACCTCTGCTATTAACCTCCTCTAACAACACAATAATCCAACCCAAAACCCACACGAAACTCAACGGAGTCATCATTGATGATGAACTCAAATTCAACCTGCATATACTCCAATGCATAAAAAAGACACCAGAAACTAGGGTTACTGTATCGCAACAAAAAGTTTCTAAGCCCTAATGCTAGACTATTCCTTGCATAGGCAATCCTCCTCCCCTCTCTACTATACATTGCCCCAGTTCTCACCAACATTCAGGCCACAACCTTGAAAAAACTTACCATAAGATCACTAACTCTCCATACAATGCACATCACTGCCTAGCCCTAAACTCTCTTCAATGGCTTGCACTCCGCCAACTCCTGCTATCTCAATTTAAAATGCTACACTTCATTCATTACAACTTTCATCCTGTCCGGCTCTCTCTTCCTTTGTCTATATCTATTCTCCACCTCGAACTCTCCGTACCTCTAATCAGCAACTATTAGATACCTACCAACCCCAGAAAACAGTAGGCAAACTTCTATATAAATACTCTTTTGCCCATGCTTGGAACAAACTTCCCCTAGACATACGTTCCATCACTCACCCATCACACTTTAGAAGTAAACTCAAACTTCATCTACTTAACTCCAAAACTTGCCTTGTCAAGACCCAACCTAAGCTTCTCATACCCCATATTCACATCTAGATAATCCTTTCCCTTGTATCTAGAACCTTACTATATGGATCCTTACTAAACTCAATCAACCAATGCTGATGGATAAAATTCTTATGTAAATATATTGTTTCTTTGCAAAACATTATGTGTATAATCCTTTGTGCATGCATTATACTTTGTCTCTAACTTGCTGTATAACAAATTTATTTGCAATTATTTTGACTCAAATATTTTAATTACTGGTAAATTGTTTTGTGTATGGAGCTTTTCTCCTTGGGTCTCCACTGAAAATGGGCCACAAGCCCAGCTGAACCAACGACTGTCAATAACAAATATCAATAAATAAATCTAAATAAATTAGTTACATATTCATGACAATCGGACTCCAGCCTAATGATAGGGCAGTATTCACAGTCTCAATCTATGCCCCACAGCAGGGTTGAACATTCTTTCAATTTTTCACTGTTTGCGATGTTAACCCAGCTATTCTTTTCATACACTTAACGTGTTTATATCAGATTTGCACTTTCTTCTCCTGCTACTGACATGCCTGAAAAGCTTTTAACTACTAATAATCTGATAATACTATTTGTCTGTTTCATAGCCTTATCATTCCTCACTGCTATGACAGTCCTTCTTTAGCCTCTTCCTCTAACCTGTCTTTGAATCATCATCATCCTCTTAATCACTATCAAAAAGGATGATTCTGATCTTATTTCCCTAAGACATGTCTAAAGTAAACACACTGAAAAATGTTGGTCCAAAAACCATCATCTGCAGTACTAATTTACTTATTTTTGACCTCATCACTGTTACCATAATCCTATGTGTGGGGGACCTGAACACAGACTGGCAAGCATGTAGCTCCTCTAACCCCTCTAATCAGATCAACCTTTATGGATTTACTCAACTTATTCATGAACCCACTCAAATAGATAACATATCTCACAAACAATCCATAATTGATTGGACACTAGCGAACAACCCCAGACAAATCTACCAGATAGGATGCCTTCCAAATGGCCTGAGTGACCATCACCCCACTTTCCTTCTAAGGAAACATGCTACTAACTCAAACCCCATCATTTGCAGACAGATTAGGGATCTACACAAGGTCAACCTAAATGACATCTTAAAAAAATGCAACTGGAAACCCCTTTTAGCCCTAGAGCTAGACAAAGCAGTTGACTATTTCAACAATGTGTTTATCAATGTTCTCAATTCTATTGCTCCCATTAGAAAAACAAAAGTCAAAGCAAATTATGCCCCAGGGCTACATAGAGATACTAGAGCCCTACTTAAAGCTAGAAACAAGGCCTGGAAGATATGGAAAAAAGATAGTTCTAACCAGGCCATGCAAAACTATAGACATCTAAGGAATCTAGTAAACAAACAAACCAAACTAGATAAGCAAAACTACTTTTTAAATCTCCAAAAAAATATTCAAAAAAACCCTCCTAAATTCTGGCATTCTATTAACTCCCTATTAAAACCCAGTAAAACAACAACCCCTACCTCCACATCTCCAATTAACAATAATTATGGCATCACCACCCAATTTAACCAACACTTCATAAACTCAATACAGACCCTGTCCACCCAATTATCCAAAAACAATTCCACTACCATAACTAAAAATGCAAAATCACCAAGAAGCAGTACTACTACAACAACTGACTTATCCCCCTTCATTCTCTCACCTGTTCCTACAACCAAAATTAAAAAACTCCTTCTTAACTTAAAACCTACCATTTTAGCCGCAGATGGTATACCTGCTACCTTTCTAAAAATGGCAGCTGACTCACTGGCCTATCCAGTCTCAATCCTTATTAACCGGTCCATTCAGGAAGCATATGTCCCTCAACTCTGGAAGATTTCCTTCATCATTCTCCTACATAAAGTTGGCCACTCCTATGACTACTCGAACTACTGCCCAATAGCCAAACTTCCTCCATTATCTAAGCTCCTTGAAAAGTATATTAATTTTCAAGTCATGCAATACCTGAACACACACAACCTTTTTTCCCACACCCAACATGGCGTTCGTCCACATCACAGTACAACTACTGCACTTATTTCATTCACAAATCAAATTAACTACCATAAGAACAATAACAATTTTGTTTCTGCTACCTTCCTGGACCTTTCCAAGGCATTCGACATAGTGTCACACCCAAAGCTATTAGATGCCCTCATATCCTTATCCTTTGCTAGCTCTACTATATCCTGGTTCAAAAGTTATCTCTGTGACAGACAGGCTGTCCAATGGCAAGATGTCCCATCTCCCCTACTTCCTAATTCCATTGGCACACCACAAGGATCAATACTGGGTCCACTTCTCTTTTCCATCTTTACAAACAACCTGCACATTGCCATAAACCAAGGCACTCTTATACAGTACGCTGATGACTCAACACTCATCTGTGCAGCCCCATCTCTCTCTACCCTACAGCAACTTGCTCAACAAGCTTTCTCTGCTATTGAAAAATGGATCAATGATATTCAACTCATCCTTAACCCCAACAAAATCAAATTACTTTTATTCACTCCAAATAAATCCAAGTCCATTTCCCCATCCTTCTCTATCTCATCCAAAAATGGTACACTAATCACTCCTTCAACTCACACCAAACTCCTTGGGGTAGAAATAGACAACAATCTCTACTTCAATGTTCACATAGCTCAAACTGTCCAAAAGGTTCATAAGAAAATGGGTACTCTCTATAGGTACAAACACTTTCTCACTGATAAGTCAAGAATCACCTTAGCTCAAACTCACCTTCTGTCCACTCTTACATATGCAGCCCCAATTTTAACCCACATTAGAAAAGCTGATTTTGATAAATGGAATCATGTTACAACAAAATTACTAAATTTACCAATAACTCTACTTTCAGAACCCACCACTGCCAAGTACTAAGACACCTTAAACGGCTAGAATTAGCCCAATTACTCACTTTCCGACAGCTAGCCACTGCATTTAACATCCTGACCAACCCTGAGAAAACTCCTGCCTTACAACATCTGCTCACCCATTACTCTACCACTCGCCCCCTCCACTCTACCACTACATCTCTCCTCAGTACCATTAGGGCTAACAACACTGCAGGAAAATCTCTGTACTCTTATACCATTGCTAAGGCCTGGAATAACCTCCCTTCCCCCATTATCTCTACTACAAATATTACACAATTCAAAAAACTACTTAAACCACACTTTCTGGAAACTTGGATCTGCCCATGCATAACTTGATACAACTCCCCATCATTGCACTTTCCAACTACTATGGATCCAATTTCTCAACATAGGTCTTGTCTTACTATGTCAAGCATCTTACTCTCATTGCCTTTTGTACTTCCTAGGATTTTCCATATTTATATAACCTTTTTTATTCATACGTTCTCTCTAGGCTAGTTACTATAATTTGTCTAAACTCTTGTACTAAAATTTTTGCATTTTGTATTTTTCCCTGAAATTGTGACTTTTATTCATTTACTATCTGTAATTTTGCTGGACTGTAATTTTAAATGTAAATACTTAGTATATGGTTTTATTTAAAAAAATGTGTTGTTCGTAGACATGATGCTTCATTGAGATGTTGTTATTCAAAACATATTACACTTCCCTGGTTTTATATGCTTTGGATTCATATAGTGAATGTCTCTAAATTTTAGGAGTTTATTACTCGATTGATTAATTGGAATGCTCTGTTAACAGCAAAGTGAGGCTATATAATGTGCTTGCAATTATTTTAAGTTATTCTGATGAAGTCATTTTGTACTGACAGACAAAAGCGCTTAATAAATTTTTTCTTCAGCTCATAGTGCATTTCATACCTTTTTGATTATTTAGTTGATTTTCAGACTTCATATCCTTCAGAAAATGTACATTAACACAAAGTATGTTATTTTATCAACTTTCTAAGTTTGTAAGAGTGATATTTAAAATCTGCCTCTATTTTTGGGCCTTTGTCTTTCTATTATTTTAGGCTTTGATCAGAATTATTGTGATAAGAGGTTGGAAAAATTGCATCAAGGGTTTTTTTCTGGGGTTTGCCTTGCTGTTACTCATACAGGGTACAGCTGTATCTATGCAGCTGTCTACATACTGGTATAGTGTGATATTGCACGTTTCTGCATATTCACTAGAATTACTGTGTTTGGTAGAGATTTGAAGCTTTCCAATGTATTGCTTATTAGTAGGTACTTCAGCTTAGAGAAATTTCTAAAGGAACATTGGATGGGCAGGGTCACTTTTCAATTTTATTTCAAAGGAGACTGCTTTCTGAAATGACCAGCATGTGACAAAGTTATGCAAGAGATGGTGCATGATGCCCCCATATTAATAAGGACAAGACCCAAGATGTTGTTCCCCTAGTGGGTGCTCTGACTAATTGTTCCAGGACATTTGTATTTATTAATTCAAGGAGTCTCTGTGCTGGTGTAAGTTTCCCAGTGTATAATTGAATAGTTTAGATCACCAAGGAAAATGGTATTGTGAGTAATACTGAGTGATTTCAGTTCATGTAGATAGGTGCTGTGGCTTTCTTGGGTCATAGAGGGAGTTCTATAGATAGCTGATATGTGACATGGGACATTTCTGATGGTCTTTTGGATATGAAGAAGCCCTAATACATCATGCTGCTTTACTGCCCTTTATATGAGTCTCTTCTGAATGAAGATTGCGACATCTTCACTTTTTTCCTCCTCCTGCACAGCAGCTAGTCATAATGTGTGGAAAGCATTATAGCCACGCACAGCTGGGGTGCATTCTGCTATTTAAACCATGTGTTAGTCACTACATAGATTTCTACATCCTCCACAGTGAGTAGGGCTTGCAGCAGTTTCTTGTTCAGGCTCCTAGCATTGATCAGCAACATCTTTGTATTTTCCTTTGCTTGCTTCATCATGTTGGTAAGTTAATCAGGTCTACATTGCCTAAAAAAGGCTCTATGGTAGTGGACAATATCTTTGTCAATAATCAAAACTTTAGAGGGGACAGATACAGACCATCCATGGTGAATCACCATGATCTGTAGATCATATCCTCTTAGGCTGACAAATACTGAACCCCCTTCAAATGACAGAAAAAATGTATCCAATTATTGAGTTAAATTATTTTTTCTCATACTATAGCATCATCCATGGCGAAGGTAGAATGTTGCACAGTGCTAAGCTCATAGAGTTCTATCACGTTTCTCTCCATATATGTCATGGAGGTACATCTCAAGTCATTGACACCCATATGTACTATGACAGAGTCATATTGGTACTTGTTGTTCAAGGATTTGTGAGCATGTGAGATCTGATGGATCTTGCTGCCAGACAAGCAACTAACTGTCACTCTCCTTGGTAGGATATACATATGTACATCTTACAATGGAGTTACCTATAACTAGAATGTTTGGTTGAGTAGATGCCTGCCATACGGGCTTAGCATCCATGGCTGTCCGACTCCTTGTGCTATGTGATGTGGTAGAATTAACTTGCAGAGTGTCCCTTAGTAGTGGATGAACTATTTGAAAAATTAAGAAAGAATAGGTTTCTGTTCACTTTGGGCTTACTCAAAGGCTATCGGCAAATCCCACTAGTCAAAGATGCTAAGGAAAAAAGAGGCATTTTCCACACCTGCAAATACCGGAGGCTAATAAAATCCATATATCCTACATTAAATATGCAGCAGCCTACCTAGATGCCATTGCAATATTGTCTTAGGAGCGAGAGAGCCACCTGCCAAAAATCAAGCCATTTAAACTATCTGCATTATGATAGACGTACACACATATATATATATATATATATATATATATATATATATATATATATATATATATGTATGTGTTTGTATACATTTATATCTATATATCTATCTATCTATATATATCTATCTATATATATATATATATATATATATATATATATATATATATATATATATATATATATATATATATATATATATATATGGGTTCACTACATAAAATTGCCAAAGATTCCAAAGATAACCAGAAGGCATTCTATAGCTATGTCAAGAATCTAAATGGCAATGCTCAGATCTGCTCTGAGCTACAACAGAATGGCATTAAATATACTGATCCCAAGGATATTGCCAATATCCTGATAGATCGATTCAGTGCAAACTTCACCCCCCTCTCACCCCCTAAAGGGACAATCTCAATACCGAAAGATTGTCAAACTATGGTAATAACAGCCACACAGATAAAAACGCACTCTTCAAAGCTAAGAATACAGCATCCATGGGACCAGACATCATCCCAGGCGGTGTACTACATGAAATACAAAATGAACTGGCACCTCACCTAAGTGTCATTTTTAATTATAGCCTCACCTCAGGCTTCGTGCCCACTGAGTGGTGCACAGTTACAGTTATCCCACTCCAAAAGGGGAGATCCACCTTGGATCCCGGGAACTACTGCCCCATCAGTCTGATGAGCCTACTCTGCAAGGCCATGCAATGTATTATCATGGAAATTATAAACAAAGACATTGGCAACCTTCAAACACTAGACCCCATGCAGTTTGGGTTCGGGAAGGGCCGATCTTGTCTCCTGAACCTGATTGACTTCTTTGAATCAATCTCCAGAGATGTGGACAAGGGTAAGGTGATTCACACAGCCTATCTGGACCTCGCCAAGGCCTTTGACACCATCCCCCACTCTGGAATCATAAATAAACTTACTAAGCTGGGCACTAATCCATACGTCATTCGATAGGTTGCCAACTGGCTTACTGACAGAACCCACACTGTAAAAGTAGCCAACTCCAAATCCAGCTCCAGACAAGTGACAAGTGGAGTACCTCAGGGTTCAGTCCTGGGACCGCTCTTGTTTAGCATCTACTTCTCTGAAGTACAGGCCAACACTAAGTGACTCTGGCTAACACAGTTTGCAGATGACTGCAAACTGGGAGCCATTATTTAATCCCCAAATGATGTGGATATTCTACAAAAGGGCCTTACAGAAACAGATGCTTGGTGCCAGAGCCATGGGCTCAAGCTCAATGGCAAGAAATTTATAGTTATCCCCTTTGGGAAAAAACATGTACCCATCACCAGTATGAATAGCGGTGGGCTCACAGCTGAATCCTGGTGCACACCCACTCCCACTGGGAACCCCTCTGTGAGACCAAACACTTTTCATACTTGAGTCATTGGGCCCTTGTACATAGACTGTTGTAATTCTACCATTTTTTCTAGGGCTTTGAACCACTGCAGGACTTTCCAAATCAGGTTTATTGGGAGCTTGTGATATGCTTTCTCCAAATCTAAGAATACACAGTTGGACTCCTTCTCATCTCCAGCTTCTTCTCAACTGTCTGTCTCACTGCAAATATTGGGTCAGTTTTCTGCACCCTGATCTGAATCTGAGCTGCTCATCTTTCATCTTACTTTCTACTACTCTACATATTTGTTTATCACCCTTTCAATAACTTTCATGCAATGTTAAGGAGTTTTGTTCATTTGGAAGCTGCTGGAAGTACTCCTATGTCCTTTAGATGTCATGTGGACTGATGAGCAGGTTGTTGCAGGCATCTCTTATGAAGGGTGTCTGAATATCTTCTTAATCTTACTGTCTTCGCCTTGCAACCTGATATAGTTTCTTTGTGCCACATACTGACTTACTTTACAGAGCTGATAGAGTGCCTCTTATGCTATGTTCTCTGCTATTGCAACTGTTCTCTTAGACTCTTTGTTAGCCACTCAGTATTCCTTCCTAGCCTGGTCTGTCTTTCCTGCCTCACACTCTTTCCTGCACTCTGTCTTTCTTTTGAGGACTTCCTAGACTTCTGCATTCCAACACCAGCTTTCTGTATGTACCTTATTTCCATACCTAGCATGGCCACATATCTGTTCTGTACTCCTCACACATGCCATTTTGAGGTGCTGCCATTCTTGAGCTCTACCTATTTCCTCCTCTTCTTAAGGTACTAGAGCCATGTGTAATTCCTTTGTGCTTTCTGTCCAGTCAACTCCCAGGTCTTCAGCCTGGTCTCTGTTGACCTTAGAGCTTTCTCTGACCACTGTTTGCAGCTGATTGTGGCAACCAGTCGTTTATGCTGTGGGCAGACTGTTTCACTGGGGGGTGACTTTGCAATTGCTGAGTCTACTCCAGTGCCCTTTCCTTACTAGGAGAAAGTCTACCTGAGTTGCATGTTGGCCACTCTTGTATGTGATCTTGTGACTCTCTCTCTTTCTGAACCATGTGCACTGGCTACTATGAAACCATTGGCCAGACAGAAGTCTAGAATGGCCTCTCCTCTCTTATTTCTGTTGTTCCTCCCACGTGGACCCTGGCAGTCCTCATATCCTGGTCTGTCTGTCCCAATATGTGAGTCAAGTCACCCATTATTAACTCCAATTCGTGCTGTCTTGATTTATCAAGTATGTCCTGCAACTGCTGTCTGAATGTACTCTTATCCTCACTATCACAACACTGCTGTGGGGCATAGGCAGAGCTTATGAATACTGCCCTATCATTAGGCTGAAGTCTGATTGCCATGAATCTGTCATTAATTCTGGTGACATCCCTCACTGTCTTCTGAAACCTCTCCCTCACCAGAATTCCCACACCATTTCTAGCATGTCCCCTCCTGAGTAGTAGAGTCTGGATCCCAAGCCAAGTGGCTTTTCTGCACTGCCCTTCCATCTCATCTCCTGGATACTTAGGATATCCATCCCCCTTCTTATCATCATGTCATCCAATTCCAAACTGCATCCTATTAATGAACATACATTGAATGTGGCAATACTTGTTCACAAGTGTCCCACTCCCAAATAAACTGGTCTGTTAATGCTGTTAGGTTTAACTCTGCTCTTAAAACTGTGCTATCTACCAGACTGTTTGTGAGTAGTAGGGGTGGTCTTTGCTGCTTTAACCCTCCCCCAGCACTTCCACCAACAGATCAGCAGATCTGATGTGAAATCATCATCTGTATATGTCAGTAATTCCCAAAGAAAGCCCCCCACTGAAAAGCTTGTATTTGCACACTTTCTGCCTCAACAGAGCCAAAAGCCAGTGTAAAGGTACCTAGTAGTATTGTCTATCTCTATCACTACCAAGATATAACACTTACCTGTGGTACCAAGGGAACTTACTGTAGCCATGACTACTCTTTAAAATGAATCCTCAAAAAAATTGAAAGGCACCAAAGTAGCCTTGTATTTATCTTCTGTCTTGCCAGCCTTTTGACACTGGTAACATGTCTTGCAGTACTCCCTTACTTCATTCCAAATACCTGGCAAACAGAGAGCTTGCATAATCAGTTTTGTTCACTTTATGCTTATGAGACTTAAAAAAGAAATCTTAAGGACTTTGGTTAGACGTACTTAATGGTGGTCCGTAGGACCACCAACTGCTGTACCACTTCTTGAATGTTCTCTACTGTGTGTGGTAACCTGCTGTCTCATTATACAGACTCTCCTTGCTCTTGAGAATTGGAAGCCTTTTTGACTGCCTCCCTCAAGTCCTGTAAAATGGGAACAAAAGGTGATCCTTCCCAGTTCCATTTCCAGGCAATTTCTAGTGTCCTTTGACAGCTGTGGCTCAGATTCAGGCTTGTTACTATTATGTAGCTTTTTTCCTTGAAATAGCCACATCACTAGTATGTTGGAAGTATGGGCATTGACTAGGTCTGCCCCAGCTACCTTCCCTACATAGCTGCCTCCATATCTGGCTGCTCATCAGAATCATTTCTTATTAACACATTTTCAGGAACATCATCAGATACTGCCACCTGCTTGTTTCTCTGCCCCTTTCCAGTCCAAATGAACTCAGACAACTGGCACCTAAAAAGGTGTCCCTTTCATGACTCCAACTGAAGTAGTACTTGCCAAGCAAGTATTTATCCTTTGTAACAATTTGAAGCATAAAATACTTATATCTGATATAGTATCCCACTAAGCAATGGTCTCTTTCCCACAACCAGGAAAAGCTACAGGCCCTTCTGGTAATTTGGAGCAGCTGGTATCTCAGGGCAGCCCCCTTTTACAGTGGTGCCATTTCTGCTAACGTTCTCTCTTGTCCCTCCTCCCATTCTGTTACTGTAAACATTTGGACTGTACATGCCCCTACACAACCCCAAGACCTTGGTAAATAGTGAAGTCAGTGGTTTCTGCTTTGCATGTGGAGCCCTTTGTGATAGTTTTGTGAAGGGAAGTAGCAGTTTTTTTAAGAGATGTAAGCTCTGCTACAGTGTAAGAGTTTCAGTTTAGAAAGCTCTGCTGCATTTTACAGGATGAAAAACAATTATATGTACTGTATAACCCACCACTAGTCATGTCTTTGCTGTAACTTTACTGAAAAAAATGCAGATTTTGTAAATGCTTTTTGCCTTGCATATCTTTGCTGCCAATTCAATTAAAGCAACTGCATATTTTATATAAATTTTCATAGTGTTTTTCAGGATTCCAAAAGACTTTTCTTTTTACATCACATACTGGCCCCACTTTACAGGTTAGAATTATTCCATCAAGTGTACTGAATACAAAACATCAATCCTGTTTCCAGAGTTACTTCCAATAGCATTCAAAATCACATGGTAACAATATAAAGCATTTTAGACCTTGTTATATCTTGTTTATAATATACAGAGTTAGCATACTTCAGAGAGAAATACACATCTGCAAATCACTGTTTCCCAGAAATTATAAACAAGATACATTTCCCATACTAGACTGCAGCATTCATACCTCTCAACTGTCCCTGATTTTGACTCAAATTTTAGCTCTGTCCCTCTTAATCCCTCCTAAAACTAGTGACTTTTGGAGGAAAGGTGGTGAATTACACTTAATGAATAATGACAATAATTAAGAGTTATAGACTTCTTTTACTTCAGAAAATGTGTATTAATTCATATGCTCTGATTCTGTCAATGTTTCAAGTTAATAGCACTAATATTTTAAAAGTGTCCCTGATTTTTTCTTGACTTGTCCTTGATTCTCTTGAAATTTGTCCCCGATTAGTTGAGAGGTCTGGCAGCATTACTGCTCATTTCTACATTTCCTGTACTACATTGCAGCATTACTGCTCATTTCCATGTTCCAGTTTGATTTTATGAAAGCTGGACCAATACAAAAAAATAAACTGGCCATGAAACTTCAAATTATTGCAAATTCACAAAAATAATCTGGTAGTATCTTGTAAAAAAATCTTGTCTTCTTTTTCAAATACACCAAGTTATGATTACAAGATTATGAGTAGACATGTCTCAGAATGAGCATCTCATACTCCTAGTCCCTGTGTCCTTTCCCACTCACGCCCATGTCACAATTAGTTGGAGAAAAGACTAATAACTGGGTTTTACACAAAATCATTTTCTTTTTGAAAATGCAATTTATTAAAGCTTACAAGAACCATAATATAGAAATGCATGTAACAAAACTGAACAAAGCCAAAACGCAAAATGTAACATAAACTATCTTACCAAACAATCAAACAGGAACTATATACAAATAACAACAACAGAAACTTCTCCAATAAACAGCTCATTTTTTTTTTTTTTTTTTTTCATTTGAAGATTTTTCTTCCTTTTGCATCATCTTACAGCTCCCTGCCCACTGCCCCACATCCATCACCAGGTCTGCCAACTTCCTCCTTAACCTCACAGACCTGACCCTAGAGCTGGGATCAATGAGGAAAGTGAAGGTGTCCTGTGATATGGATATTCACATCTTCTGGGGGATCTATTTTATGGCCCTGTTGCATCCCTCCTCCCATTGCACCCATGTCGCATGTCTGAGGGGAGGGTGTGTGCTAGGGACAAGAGGTGTACTGCCCCTCCCCTTCATCGGCTCAGCCTTGTCTCCAGCCTATTCCCCACTTTGACCCATGGCTTCTAGTCTGGTGTCCCCAGCCTGCACCACAGATCATCACAGGAAATGTCCATGGAATCTCCCACTGCTTACTAACTAAACCCAGGTTGTCTGAGCTACAGTCAGGGCTTAATCTCCCTATACCACCGCTGGAGCACATAAACAACCCTGTTCTTTATATACAATGTATGTTGTTGCAATCTGTTAAAACATAGACAGCTATTCTTACAAAAGAATAATATACTGTTAGAGTTAAACAATTACATTGTTGCCTATAAAACCTAGACTGTATGACTGATTTGATCCCTCTGTACCTGTTCATAACATTTTTTTTTAATATTTGTAAAAATTTCTGGCAGTTATGTAGGATCCTGCTATAATTGACATCAATGTGATCCTAAAAACTGAAACTGTACTCTGTGTTTTACAAGCTGTATAGCGGTGATTTGATGTTGGTATATAAACGTTTAAAAATGAGATGATGTGTAGAACTTTGTGGCTGAATTTTATCATCTATGAAAAAAATACTAGGAATAAAACTAATTTGGTTAAGCTAGGGATAGTAAATTCAAAACAAGGAGCATTTTTTTTAACTACAGCATGCAGATTCGATGGAATAAACTGTCCTTGTTAGTTTAAAAAAGAGGCTGAACTTATGGTTCAGTGATAATGGAGTACCATACCACAGCTGACTGGAGCAAGGCCTATAGTGATCTCATCTGAGGTCCTTGACCTCAGAAATACATTGTAAAATTGTACTAAGCTGTGAGACAATTTTGGAGTTTAAATATTTGTGTGTCAAATCTGTAACATTGTTCTAATTAAGGAATTTTAAGTTTAAATTTGTGAAATATATAATTTAAGCAATGAAAAACATGTACTTAGTATAAATAAATTATCTTCCTGAATGAGCGAGTTTGGTATACTTAATATTGATAATTTCCTCCAAATATTTGTGTCAGGAACAACAGTTTGGATCTTGGCTATAAGAATATACCATATATGCTTAACATATTTACAGTTCCAGAAAATAAGGATATTAGCATTATTGGAAAGACAGTCATTACATCTGTTAGACCAGCAAAGAAAGTGCAAAACCTTCTTAGCTGGTATGAGCTATGCGTCGTGAATAATCATGTACTGTGTGAAAAAAAAGTTTTTTTTCAAAATAAATATTCCTAAAACTAGAATACATTGATTTTTCTTAAAATTTTCTTGAGCTGTAGTTTGATCACAAATACATTAAATTGACAAGGCAAGAAGGTTATGATTATATTCACTTTCACCGCTAATTTATAAACTTTGGAAACTGCTTCAATTTTCAGTAAAGTATATAAGAAATATTGCAAAAAAAAACCCAGTAAAGTTGTGGATCATAAGAAACTTTAAATGTAAGAATATTCTAAATTTGTCTTGTAATTGGCATATAGCCTTTGGGCAAAGCCATTTTTGTTCTTACCAGTTCCATGGAATTTGTGTTGCAAAACATGAAATTCCACACTAATTTCTGTTTCATCTATTAAGTAGCTCAGCCTTCAAGGTGCATTTCTTGACATCCATTGGTTATGATGAGATACTTCACCATAATCTTCTGTATAGTACATGGAGTGATGTGATTATGATCCATATTTCAGAAAGACAACCTTGTAAATCATCTTTCAGCACTGTCAAGCTCTAGTCTCATGCTAAATCATAATCAGTAACCATTCTCAGCCACCACAGAACAGCCCCGAGAAGCTAAAACAGCTTAAAAAGCTATACATTTCAGACTGTCACATTTCTTTGTGTGTGTGGCTGTTTGAAAGATATTACAGCTTTATGCAGGACTAAAGGTGCACATTTCTTTTGGTCATTGTCTATGAGGCAGCTGTTGTGTGTTACAGATTTCAAAGCTGTAAAATACTTAGCATTCATACACATTTTTTTCTTTAATTGGTAGCGCATCACATTGGCTAAAGGTCCATGTACTACTAGAAATTGGAGCAGGTCTATCTGATTATATGTAGTTATGTATTCTCAACATGAATGTTAAGATTCAGTTCTTGAGTTTTCGTTTGATGCCAAGCTGAATTTATTGACAACCATTTCTCGAACACATAACTTGGTTACAGGGAGAGATCTGAACATCATCCTCTATAATGTGTCAATCTGGACTAAAAGGGCAACAGTATAATTTCATCTAGCCAGCACATTTCTGCAGGTAATAATCTTGATTATTACCTATATTATGTGGATACTGCTGTGGTAGCGTTGTCGCCTCACAGCTAGACGTTGCAGGTTAGATTCTCAGTTAGGAGCGTCTTCTGTGTGCTGACATGCGTGAATGGGCGTTCCTTCGTTGAAGGTTGTGCGTTAGGCCTGGCAAGCCAACACGTAAAAATCTGCTGCCAATCATTGGCGGTATTTGGTGTGTGTTGTGGGCTTGCTTTAAGTTGTTTCTCCAATGTTGGCACTTTCCTGCTGAATGACAACAGCAGTTTGCTGATTTTTGTAGGGATGGAAAATAATGGGCAGCACCCTCTGATGTGCCCAAAGCAAGACATTTATCGAAAGCGACAGGTTTTGCAGTATGCCCTTTCAGTCGGTCCAAAGTACTTGCTTTGCTTTTATTTAGTTTTACTCCTTTTATTATTTCATAATTTCCTCTTGGACCTAGACATAATTCCGTAGCTTGATAAAGTCAGAACAGCCGTGCCAAATCAGAGCGAGCCTGCGTGAAATCTGTTGAGGCAATATGCACTTTTTACATTCAATGTGCGCTTTTTATCTCCAGTGTTTACTGGATACTTAGCAGTGCTTACAACTAGTAATTGTCATAGCAGATTTGAGCCTGACCAAAATGTCACCTTCAGTACAGCTGTCTAAGCGTCAAAAAAAGAAACCAAGCCCATGCTTAATGGGGTCCCATACACCGATCCATACTGTTGGCATAAAATGCATTTGTAGGGGGGATGCACTGGAGTCTACATGTAGAAACCTGTGAAACGCAGACTAAAGGCAGTTTCCTTAGGGAAATATAACATGCTAGCTTTTCACTTCCTCAAAACGTGTGATGCTAATGCTAACGTTTTAGAAGTATTTTTGGATCAAATGTGATTCTGGGAGCTTAATTTATGCGCTGATGGGTGGCAAAAAGGGCGTCTAGAATATCCAAGTTTTCAAATACATCAGGGTAAGCACTTTTTCAAATACCCCAAATCATATACTTCTTGACAAAAGGCTTTGCTATTTTGTAGCACAACCCACACTTTTGATTAGTGAAGAGGACTTTAGTTCACTGTATGTCGCATCCATTGCTGCCAATTTTTAGATATGCATAACAAAACCCGGTTCTGTTTACAGTGCCGTACTAATATACATTGATAGTCAGAACGTGATTGATTTTCTGCTAAAATACTAGGACACCTGGATGCATGCCTTTTTACTGTATTTTTCATCCAGTAACAAAACTGCCTACATGTGCGGTTTTCAGATTAAAAAAGAACGTGTGAAATTCTACTAAGAGAAATACTTGCTCTTTTTTAAAACCAGACATAAAAGTTTGCACTGACTAAGTAAGTTATTCAATCTGCCAAAATGCTTCGGAACCACAGTACGATTGTGTTCAGTTTCCCAAGGGAAGGAAAATAATCCTGGAAAATGTCAGGCTAGGGTTTAATTTTAAAAGATGACGGTAGGGAGGGGGTGTGTATGCTGATGTCGCAATGTGGGTGGAGCTATCTGAGCCAGACTGAGAGCGGGATGCTCCTCAAATAAAAAGAGCCTAATTGCTTAAAAATAAGGGGAAAGGTGCAGAAAGAGTGACACAGATGCACTTTACACTTCTTAAAGTATGCATTAGTGAAAAAAAAAACAGTGTGTTCTGGAAGCTGCATCTTTGACACTCTCCCTTTAACCTTTCTGTACCCTATACTTACACATGTAACAAAGTTACACCCCCCTTACTTACCCTTTCTGTACCCTATACTTACACATGTAAAAAAGTTACACACTCTACTTAACGTTTCTGTACCCTAATAGTACACATGTAACAATGTTACACTCCCTTTAGTTAACCTTTCTGTACCCTATACTTACACATGTAACAAAGTTACACTTCCTTCACTTAACCTTTCTGTACCCTATACTTACACATGTAACAAAGTTACACTCCCTTTAGTTAACTTTCTGTACCCTATACTTACACATGTAACAAAGTTACACTCCCTTCACTTAACCTTTCTGTACCCTATACTTACACATGTAACAAAGTTACACTCCCTTTAGTTAACCTTTCTGTACCCTATACTTACACATGTAACAAAGTTACACTCCCTTTACTTAACCTTTCCGTACCTTAATGTTACACATGTAACAAAGTTACACTCCCTTTACCTAAACTTTCTGTACCCTATACTTATACATGTAACAATGTTACACTCCCTTTAGTTAACCTTTCTGTACCCGATACTTACACATGTAACAAAGTTAAACTCCCTTCACTTAACCTTTCTGTGCCCTAATAGTACACATGTAACAAAGTTACACTCCCTTTAGTTAACCTTTCTGTACCCTATACTTCACATGTAACAAACTTACACTCCCTTTACTTAACCTTTCTGTACCCTAATGTTAAACATATAACAAAGTTACACTCCCTTTACCTAACCTTTCTGTACCCTATACTTACACATGTAACAAAGTTACATTCCTTTTACTTCACCTTTCTGTACCCTATACTTACACATGTAACAAAGTTAAACCCTCTTTACTTAACTTTTCTGTACCCTAATCTTACACATGTAACAAAGTTACACTCCCTTGACTTAACCTTTCTGTACGCTATACTTATACATGTAACAGTTACACTCCCTGTATTTAACCTTTCTGTACCCTATACTTACACATGTAACAAAGCTACGCTCCCTTTACTTAACCTTTCTGTGCTCTAATCTTACACATGTAACAAAGATTACACCCCCTTTAATTAACCTTTCTGTACCCTAATTGTACACATGTAACAAAGTTACACTCCCTTGACTTAACCTTTCTGTACACCATAATTATACATGTAACAGTTACACTCCCTGTATTTATCCTTTCTGCACTCTATACTTACACATATAACAAAGTTACACTCCCTTTAGTTAACCTTTCTGTACCCTATACTTACACATATAACAAAGTTACACCCCCTTTACTTAACCTTTCTGTATCCTAATCTTACACATATAACAAAGTTACACTCCCTTTAGTTAACCTTTCTGTACACCATGCTTACACATGTAACAAAGTTACACTCCCTTTACTTAAACTTTTTGTCCCCTATACTTACACATTTAACAGAGGTACACTCCCTTTATTTAACCTTTCTGTACCCCATACTTACACATGTAACAAACTTACACTCCCTTTACTTAACCTTTCTGTACCCTATACTTACACATGTAACAAAGTTACACCCCATTTACTTAACCTTTCTGTACCCTAATCTTACACATGTAACAAAGTTACACTCCCTTGACTTAACCTTTCTCTACCCTATACTTATACATGTAAGAAAGTTATACCCCCTTTACTTAACCTTTCTGTATCCTAATCATACACATGTAACAAAGTTACATTCCTTTGACTTAACTTTTCTGTACTCTATACTTATACATGTAACAGTTACACTCCCTGTATTTAACCTTTCTGTACCCTATACTTACACATGTAACAAAGTTACGCTCCCTTTAGTTAATCTTTCTGTACCCTATACTTACACATGTAACAAAGTTACACCCCCTTTAGTTAACCTTTCTGTACCATATACTTACACATGTAACAAAGTTACACTCCCTTTATTTAACCTTTTTGTACCCTAATGTTACACATGTAACAAAGGTACACTCCTTTTACCTAACCTTTCTGTACCCTATACTTACACATGTAACAAAGTTACACCCCTTTGCTTACCCTTTCTGTACCCTAATAGTACACATGTAACAAAGTTAAACCCCCTTTACTTACCATTTCTGGCATGTAACTTACATATGTTACAAAGGTACCCTCCCTTTATTTAACCTTTCCGTACCCTTACACATGTAATGTAGTTAGACCCCTTTTACTTAACCTTTCTGTACCCTAATCTTACACATGTAACAAACTTACAGTCCTTTTACTTAACTTTTCTGTACCCTATACTCACACTTGTAACAAAGTTATACTCCCTTTACTTAAATTTTCCCTTCCCTATACTTACACATGTAACAGTTACACTCCCTTTACCTAACCTTTCTGTACCCTAATCTTACGCATGTAAAAAAGTTATACCCCATTTACTTAACCTTCTGTACCTTATACTTATACATGTAAGAAAGTTACATTCCCTTTATTTAACCTTTTTGTACCCTAATTTTACACATGTAACAAAATTACACTCCCTGGACTTAACATTTCTGGAATGTAACTTACACATGTAACAAAATTACACCCCCTTTACTTAACCTTTCTGTACCCTATACTTACACATGTAACAAAGTTACACCCCCTTTATTTAACTTTCTGTACCCTAATCTTACACATGTAACAAAGTTACACCCTCCTTTACTTAACCTTTCTGTACCTTATACTTACACATGTAACAAAGTTATACCTCCCTTACTTACCCTTTCTGTACCCTATACTTACACATGTAAAAAAGTTAAACACTCTTTACTTAACCTTTCTGTACCCTAATAGTACACATGTAACAATGTTACACTCCCTTTAGTTAACCTTTCTGTACCCTATACTTGCACATGTAACAAAGTTACACTCCCTTCACTTAACCTTTCTGTACCCTATACTTACACATGTAACAAAGTTACACTCCCTTTAGTTAACTTTTCTGTACCTTATACTTACATATGTAACAAAGTTACACTCCCTTCACTTAACCTTTCTGTACCCTATACTTACACATGTAACAATGTTACACTCCCTTTAGTTAACCTTTCTGTACCCGATACTTACACATGTAACAAAGTTAAACTCCCTTCACTTAACCTTTTTGTGCCCTAATAGTACACATGTAACAAAGTTACACTCCCTTTAGTTAACCTTTCTGTACCCTATACTTCACATGTGACAAACTTACACTCCCTTTACTTAACCTTTCTGTACCCTAATGTTAAACATATAACAAAGTTACACTCCCTTTACATAACCTTTCTGTACCCTATACTTACACATGTAACAAAGTTACATTCCTTTTACTTCACCTTTCTGTACCCTATACTTACACATGTAACAAAGTTAAACCCTCTTTACTTAACTTTTCTGTACCCTAATCTTACACATGTAACAAAGTTACACTCCCTTGACTTAACCTTTCTGTAAGCTATACTTATACATGTAACAGTTACACTCTCTGTATTTAACCTTTCTGTACCCTATACTTACACATGTAACAAAGCTACGCTCCCTTTACTTAACCTTTCTGTACTCTAATCTTACACATGTAACAAAGTTACACCCCCTTTACTTAACCTTTCTGTACCCTAATCTTACACATAACAAAGTTAACCTCCCTTTACTTAACCTTTTTCTACCCTATATTTACACATGTAACAAGGTTACACTCCGTTGACTTAACCTTTCTGTACCGCATATTTACACATGTAACAAAGTTACACCCCCTTTACTTAACCTTTCTGTACTCTAATCTTACACATGTAACAAAGATTACACCCCCTTTAATTAACCTTTCTGTACCCTAATTGTACACATGTAACAAAGTTACACTCCCTTGACTTAACCTTTCTGTACACCATAATTATACATGTAACAGTTACACTCCTTGTATTTATCCTTTCTGCACTCTATACTTACACATATAACAAAGTTACACTCCCTTTAGTTAACCTTTCTGTACCCTATACTTACACATATAACAAAGTTACACCCCCTTTACTTAAACTTTCTGTATCCTAATCTTACAGATATAACAAAGTTACACTCCCTTTAGTTAACCTTTCTGTACACCATGCTTACACATGTAACAAAGTTACACTCCCTTTACTTAACCTTTCTGTACCCTATACTTACACAGGTAACAGAGGTACACTCCCTTTATTTAACCTTTCTGTACCCTATACTTACACATGTAACAAAGTTACACCCCTTTGCTTACCCTTTCTGTACCCTAATAGTACACATGTAACAAAGTTAAACCCCCTTTACTTAACATTTCTGGCATGTAACTTACATATGTAACAAAGGTACCCTCCCTTTACTTAACCTTTCCATACCCTTACACATGTAATGTAGTTAGACCCCTTTTACTTAAACTTTCTGTACCCTAATCTTACACATGTAACAAATGTACAGTCCTTTTACATAACTTTTCTGTACCCTATACTCACACATGTAACAAAGTTACTTAAATTTTCCCTTCCCTATACTTACACATGTAACAGTTACACTCCCTTTACCTAACCTTTCTGTACCCTAATCTTACGCATGTAACAAAGTTATACCCCATTTACTTAACCTTCTGTACCTTATACTTATACATGTAAGAAAGTTACATTCCCTTTATTTAACCTTTTAGTACCCTAATTTTACACATGTAACAAAGTTACACTCCCTGGACTTAACATTTCTGTAATGTAACTTACACATGTAACAAAGTTACACCCCTTTACTTAACCTTCCTGTACCCTATACTTACACATGTAACAAAGTTACACCCCCTTTATTTAACCTTTCTGTACCCTAATCTTACACATGTAATAAAGTTACACCCTCCTTTACTTAACCTTTCTGTACCCTATACTTACACATGTAACAAAGTTACACCTCCCTTACTTACCCTTTCTGTACCCTATACTTACACATGTAAAAAAGTTAAACACTCTTTACTTAACCTTTCTGTACCCTAATAGTACACATGTAACAATGTTACACTCCCTTTAGTTAACCTTTCTGTACACTATACTTACACATGTAACAAAGTTACACTCCCTTCAATTAACCTTTCTGTACCCTATACTTACACATGTAACAAAGTTACACTCCCTTTAGTTAACTTTTCTGTACCTTATACTTACACATGTAACAAAGTTACACTCCCTTCACTTAACCTTTCTGTACCCTATACTTACACATGTAAGAAAGTTACACTCCCTTTAGTTAACCTTTCTGTACCCTATACTTATACATGTAACAATGTTACACTTCCTTTAGTTAACCTTTCTGTACCCGATACTTACACATGTAACAAAGTTAAACTCCCTTCACTTAACCTTTCTGTGCCCTAATAGTACACATGTAACAAAGTTACACTCCCTTTAGTTAACCTTTCTGTACCCTATACTTCACATGTGACAAACTTACACTCCCTTTACTTAACCTTTCTGTACCCTAATGTTAAACATATAACAAAGTTACACTCCCTTTACCTAACCTTTCTGTACCCTATACTTACACATGTAACAAAGTTACATTCCTTTTACTTCACCTTTCTGTACCCTATACTTACACATGTAACAAAGTTAAACCCTCTTTACTTAACTTTTCTGTACCCTAATCTTACACATGTAACAAAGTTACACTCCCTTGACTTAAACTTTCTGTAAGCTATACTTATACATGTAACAGTTACACTCCCTGTATTTAACCTTTCTGTACCCTATACTTACACATGTAACAAAGCTACGCTCCCTTTACTTAACCTTTCTGTGCTCTAATCTTACACATGTAACAAAGTTACACCCCCTTTACTTAACCTTTCTGTACCCTAATCTTACACATAACAAAGTTAACCTCCCTTTACTTAACCTTTTTCTACTCTATATTTACACATGTAACAAGGTTACACTTCGTTGACTTAACCTTTCTGTACTGCATACTTACACATGTAACAAAGTTACACCCCCTTTACTTAACCTTTCTGTACTCTAATCTTACACATGTAACAAAGATTACACCCCCTTTAATTAACCTTTCTGTACCCTAATTGTACACATGTAACAAAGTTACACTCCCTTGACTTAACCTTTCTGTACACCATAATTATACATGTAACAGTTACACTCCCTGTAGTTATCCTTTCTGCACTCTATACTTACACATATAACAAAGTTACACTCCCTTTAGTTATCCTTTCTGTACCCTATACTTACACATATAACAAAGTTACACCCCCTTTACTTAAACTTTCTGTATCCTAATCTTACACATATAACAAAGTTACACTCCCTTTAGTTAACCTTTCTGTATACCATGCTTACACATGTAACAAAGTTACACTCCCTTTACTTAAACTTTTTGTCCCCTATACTTACACATTTAACAGAGGTACACTCCCTTTATTTAACCTTTCTGTACCCTATACTTACACATGTAACAAACTTACACTCCCTTTACTTAACCTTTCTGTACCCTATACTTACACATGTAACAAAGTTACACCCCATTTACTGAACCTTTCTGCACCCTAATCTTACACATGTAACAAAGTTACACTCCCTTGACTTAACCTTTCTCTACCCTATACTTATACATGTAACAACGTTACACTCACTTGACTCTACCTTTCTGTACAATATACTTAAACATGTAAGAAAGTTATACCCCCTTTACTTAACCTTTCTGTATCCTAATCATACACATGTAACAATGTTACACTCCTTTGACTTAACTTTTCTGTACTCTATACTTATACATGTAACAGTTACACTCCCTGTATTTAACCTTTCTGTACCCTATACTTACACATGTAACAAAGTTACGCTCCCTTTAGTTAATCTTTCTGTACCCTATACATACACATGTAACAAAGTTACACCCCCTTTAGTTAACCTTTCTGTACCATATACTTACACATGTAACAAAGTTACACTCCCTTTATTTAACCTTTTTGTACCCTAATGTTACACATGTAACAAAGGTGCACTCCTTTTACCTAACCTTTCTGTACCCTATACTTACACATGTAACAAAGTTACACCCCTTTGCTTACCCTTTCTGTACCCTAATAGTACACATGTAACAAAGTTAACCCCCTTTACTTACCATTTCTGGCATGTAACTTACATATGTAACAAAGGTACCCTCCCTTTACTTAACCTTTCCATACCCTTACACATGTAACGTAGTTAGACCCCTTTTACTTAAACTTTCTGTACCCTAATCTTACACATGTAACAAACGTACAGTCCTTTTACATAACTTTTCTGTACCCTATACTCACACATGTAACAAAATTACACTCCCTGGACTTAACATTTCTGGAATGTAACTTACACATGTAACAAAGTTACACCCCCTTTACTTAACCTTTCTGTACCCTATACTTACACATGTAACAAAGTTACACCCCCTTTATTTAACTTTCTGTACCCTAATCTTACACATGTAACAAAGTTACACCCTCCTTTACTTAACCTTTCTGTACCCTATACTTACATATGTAACAAAGTTACACCTCCCTTACTTCACCTTTCTGTACCCTATACTTACACATGTAAAAAAGTTAAACACTCTTTACTTAACCTTTCTGTACCCTAATAGTACACATGTAACAATGTTACACTCCCTTTAGTTAACCTTTCTGTACCCTATACTTACACATGTAACAAAGTTACACTCCCTTCACTTAACCTTTCTGTACCCTATACTTACACATGTAACAGTGTTACACTCCCTTTAGTTAACTTTTCTGTACCTTATACTTACACATGTAACAAAGTTACACTCCCTTCACTTAACCTTTCTGTACCCTATACTTACAAATGTAACAAAGTTACACTCCCTTTAGTTAACCTTTCTGTACCCTATACTTATACATGTAACAATGTTACACTCCCTTTAGTTAACCTTTCTGTACCCAATACTTACACATGTAACAAAGTTAAACTCCCTTCACTTAACCTTTCTGTACCCTAATAGTACACATGTAACAAAGTTACACTCCCTTTAGTTAACCTTTCTGTACCCTATACTTACACATGTAACAAAGTTACACTCCCTTTACTTAACCTTTCTGTACCCTAATGTTACACATGTAACAAAGTTACACTCCCTTTACCTAAACTTTCTGTACCCTATACTTACACATGTAACAAAGTTACACTCCTTTTACTTCATCTTTCTGTACCCTATACTTACACATGTAACAAAGTTAAACCCCCTTTACTTAACTTTTCTGTACCCTAATCTTACACATGTAACAAAGTTACACTCCCTTGACTTAACCTGTCTGTACGCTATACTTATACATGTAACAGTTACACTCCCTGTATTTAACCTTTCTGTACCCTATACTTACACATGTAACAAAGCTACGCTCCCTTTACTTAACCTTTCTGTGCCCTAATCTTACACATGTAACAAAGTTACATTCCCTTTACTTAACCTTTCTGTACCCTAATCTTATACATAACAAAGTTAACCTCCCTTTACTTAACCTTTTTCTACCCTATATTTAGTAAAACGAACAATGAATCCAAACCAACGCCAGTGAGCCTCTAAGCCTTTAAAATGAATTTAATCAAGCTGACCAAGAATCCTTGCATATTTGTCTCTCCATCTTGATGTATTTCTGGAGAATTCTATCTACTACTTTGGCGCATGTGTAGGTAATACTATTCCTACCGTCAACAAGCACTCTCATCAGTGGGTTGTTCACATTTTTATGAACCTTAGGCACACCAAAGAGTATGGGGGTTCTTGGTACTGGTTGTACTAAAAAGTTGTACATGTCTCTATCAATTCTAGCCTCAATATACAATTCTTCAATGAGTGCCTTTATTCTCATATGAGCCACATTCATTTCGTTAATTGAGGCTTTTGAACAGGTGTTGCTTTCAAGTATATTGTACATTCTGTTATCATAATCACTAGTTGACATAATTACTAACCCTCCTCCCTTATCCGGTTTCATAATTCTTATAGGTGCCTGTTTCAAAAGGTTAAAATATCCCTTTGTTCCCTAGTGATGCTATACTTGTATTGAAAATGGTCTTTCTTAAACTCCTTTAAGTTTCTCAGATTCATTTCTGTAATTTTTTCAAATAAGGATAATAGTGGGTGTAAAGGTGGATTATACACACTGGAAACATAAAAGTCGGATTGAGTGTTAAGGTCACTGCCCATCAAACTTAACAAATTCACTTTTCTTATAAAAAGTTTCAAGTCAATTAAAGTAGAAGCTAAATCGAACTGTGTAGAAGGTATAAATGTATACCCTTTTGATAATAGTTCCACTGTTTCAGTATCAATTAATAAGTCAGTGAAATTATAAACTTTAAAATCATGTCCAGAATTGAACAGTATCTTACAAATAGGGGGCTGCTCAGAAAAGCTGTCACTGTTGACCCCTAATGTTACCACTTCTTCCTCCTGTTCCTCGTCTGTTTGTTGTTCCTTGTAGTTACACGGGAGGCTGTGTTCTGAAAATTTTGAGTGCTGGAGGTAGTTGTATTAGTATTCTGTTTCTGGGCCCCAATGGTATTAGTAGTATTACTGTTCCTCTGATTATTATTGTTTTTGTTGTTGTTACTTTGTTGTTGGGCAATCCTCTCACTTCTCCTATTAGCAAATGACCCTTCATAATGGGGGTCTAGTTCTCCGTCACTAGTTGACCCCATTGGTTCAACTTGAAGTAGTTGCCCACTTTCCAGAGGCAAATTCTGGAGGTTAATGCTGGTAGTGTCCTTAGATGTCAGTCTCTCTACAGTCGGTGGTTTAGGGTAGGCTTTCCCTTCATTATATTCATTAATGTCTCTATTAATTTTCTTAATTTTGGTTTGGTTAAATTTAGATAAATAATCGTCTATGCTGGAGAAACATCTGTCGTATTCAAACCTGTACCTGGCAAAACTAGTATCAGTTGTTATAGTTTTGTCAAGTTCCTCTATTTCTTTTAATAAAACATTGATTGTTAACTGGTAATGTTCACATAATAAGTCTAATAATTCAAATCCATGTTTGTCGAATAAAGATATCAATGCCAAGTGAAATTGAGAGCCCTCAATTAGCCCTGTTGGAAATGTCCACTGCCTAAGACCTTTAGGTACTATTTTCAGTCTTAGACACTAGCGAAAGTAGGCTACCTCTAATTGTAGCTTACGTACTTTGCATAATTTACCGTCAAAGTCATTTAGTTTTAGAGATAAATCATTCCTCACCTCTTGTTCTATCCTTCTACTGTTAGCCCCATGGGCTTCGGTAAATGTGAATGTTCGTTGTAGCCAGCTCCCAATAGGTAATTGGGTTCTGTCATCCGTTCCACGTTGTGCATTAGAGTCTGTCGTTGGTCTAAAAATATTAGAGGAACTGTTTCTGCTGTTAGAATTAACGCTGTCATGAGAAGAAGCAGGCAGCGTATTAGGGTCCCGTTGGACCACCCCTTCGGGTCTGTTACCCTGGGAATTCCTTGATTCATCTTGGATATAGAAAGCATTGTCCATCCTTTGAGAAAGGGATTCAACTCTCTGTGTGAGTAGTCCAATAAGCACCGTTAAGTTTCCTTCGTTCTCGCCATCATTGGAAACAGGCGTACGTGTAGGTGTAGAACTACTGGGCAGTGGATCCATAGAATGAAAACTGTATTTACACATGTAACAAGGTTACACTCCCTTGACTTAACCTTTCTGTACCGTATACTTACACATGTAACAAAGTTACACCCCCTTTACTTAACCTTTCTGTACTCTAATCTTACACATGTAACATAGATTACACCCCCTTTAATTAACCTTTCTGTACCCTAATCATACACATGTAACAAAGTTACACTCCCTTGACTTAACCTTTCTGTACACCATACTTATACATGTAACAGTTACACTCCCTGTATTTATCCTTTCTGCACTCTATACTTACACATATAACAAAGTTACACTCCCTTTAGTTAACCTTTCTGTACCCTATACTTACACATATAACAAAGTTACACTCCCTTTACTTAACCTTTCTGTATCCTAATCTTACACATATAACAAAGTTACACCCCCTTTAGTTAACCTTTCTGTACACCATGCTTACACATGTAACAAAGTTACACTCACTTTACTTAACCTTTCTGTACCCTAATGAAACACATGTAGCAAAGGTACACTCCCTTTAGTTAACCTTTCTGTACCCTATACTTACACATGTAACAAAGTTACACTCCCTTTACTTAACCTTTCTGTACCCTATACTTACACATGTAACAGAGGTACACTCCCTTTGGTTAACCTTTCTGTTCCCTATACTTACACATGTAACAAAGTTACACCCCATTTACCTAACCTTTCTGTACCCTAATCTTACACATGTAACAAAGTTACACTCCCTTGACTTAACCTTTCTGTACCCTATACTTATACATGTAACAACGTTACACTCCCTTGACTCTACCTTTCTGTACAATATACTTACACATGTAAGAAAGTTACACCCCCTTTACTTAACCTTTCTGTACCCTAATCTTACACATGTAATAAAGTTACACCCCCTTTACTTAACATTTCTGTACCCTAATCTTACACATGTAACAAAGTTACACCCCCTTTACTTAACCTTTCTGTATCCTAATCATACACATGTAACAAAGTTACACTCTTTTGACTTAACTTATACATGTAACAGTTACACTCCCTGTATTTAACCTTTCTGTACCCTATACTTACACATGTAACAAAGTTACACTCCCTTTAGTTAATCTTTCTGTACCCTATGCTTACACATGTAACAAAGTTACACCCTCTTTAGTTAACCTTTCTGTACCCTATACTTACACATGTAACAAAGTTACACTCCCTTTATTTAACCTTTTTGAACCCTAATATTACACATGTAACAAAGGTACACTCCTTTTACCTAACCTTTCTGTATCCTATGCTTACACATGTAACAAAGTTACACTCCCTTTACTTAACCTTTCTGTACCCCGTACTTACCATGTAACAAGGTTACACTCCCTTTACTTAACATTTCTGTACCCTAATAGTACACATGTAACAAAGTTACACTCCCTGTAGTTAACCTTTCTGTACCCTATACTTACACATGTAACAAAGTTACACTCCCTTTACTTAACCTTTCTGTACCCTAATGTTACACATGTAACAAAGTTACACTCCCTTTACCTAACCTTTCTGTACCCTATACTTACACATGTAACAAAGTTACACCCCTTTACTTAACCTTTCTGTGCCCTAATCTTACACATGTAACAAAGTTACACCCCCTTTACTTAACCTTTCTGTACCCTAATCTTACACATAACAAAGTTAACCTCCCTTTACTTAACCTTTTCTACCCTATATTTACATATGTAACAAGGTTACACTCCCTTGACTTATCCTTTCTGTACCGTATACTTACACATGTAACAAAGTTACACCCCCTTTACTTAACCTTTCTGTACCCTAATCTTACACATGTAACAAAGATTACACCCCCCTTTAATTAACCTTTCTGTACCCTAATCGTACACATGTAACAAAATTAGACTCCCTTGACTTAACCTTTCTGTACACCATACTTATACATGTAACAGTTACACTCCCTGTATTTATCCTTTCTGCACTCTATACTTACACATATAACAAAGTTACACTCCCTTTAGTTAACCTTTCTGTACCCTATACTTATACATATAGCAAAGTTACACCCCCTTTACTTAACCTTTCTGTATCCTAATCTTACACATATAACAAAGTTACACTCCCTTTAGTTAACCTATCTGTACACCATGCTTACACATGTAACAAAGTTACACTCCCTTTACTTAACCTTTCTGTACCCTAATGAAACACATGTAGCAAAGGTACACTCCCTTTATTTAACCTTTCTGTACCCTATACTTACACATGTAACAAAGTTACACTCCCTTTACTTAAACGTTTTGCCCCTATACTTACACATTTAACAGAGGTACACTCCCTTTATTTAACCTTTCTGTACCTTATACTTACACATGTAACAAACTTACACTCCCTTTACTTAA
>NC_056744.1:1564348248-1564450748 GCF_019279795.1 Protopterus annectens
CCTTTTCTGCGGGTCAAAGTGGGGAATAGGCTGGAGACAAGGCTGAGCCGCTGAAGGGGAGGGGCAGTACACCTCTTGTCCCTAGCGCACACCCTCCCCTCAGACATACGACATGGGTGCAATGGGAGGAGGGATGCTACAGGGCCATAAAAATAGATCCCCCAGAAGATGGGAATATCCATATCACAGGACACCTTCACTTTCCTCATTGATCCCAGCTCTAGGGTCAGGTCTGTGAGGTTAAGGAGGAAGTTGGCAGACCTGGTGATGGATGTGGGGCAGTGGGCAGGGAGCTGTAAGATGATGCAAAAGGAAGAAAAATCTTCAAATGAAAAAAAAAAAAAGAAATGAGTTGTTTATTGGAGAAGTTTCTGTTGTTGTTATTTGTATATAGTTCCTGTTTGATTGTTTGGTAAGATAGTTTATGTTACATTTTGCGTTTTGGCTTTGTTCAGTTTTGTTACATGCATTTCTATATTATGGTTCTTGTAAGCTTTAATAAATTGCATTTTCAAAAAGAAAATGATTTTGTGTAAAACCCAGTTATTAGTCTTTTCTCCAACTAATTGTGACATGGGCGTGAGTGAGAAAGGACACAGGAACTAGGAGTATGAGGTGCTCATTCTGAGACATGTCTAGTCATAATCTTGTAATCATAACTTGGTGTATTTGAAAAAGAAGACAAGATTTTTTTACAAGATACTACCAGATTATTTTTGTGAATTTGCAATAATTTGAAGTTTCATGGCCAGTTTATTTTTTTTGTATTGGTCCAGCTTTCATAAAATCAGACTGGAACATGGAAATGAGCAGTAATGCTGCAATGTAGTACGGGAAATGTAGAAATGAGCAGTAATGCTGCCAGACCTCTCAACCAATCGGGGACAAATTTCAAGAGAATCAGGGACAAGTCAAGAAAAAATCAGGGACAATTTTAAAATATTAGTGCTATTAACTTGACAGACTAAGAGCATATGAATTAATACACATTTTCTGAAGTAAAAGAAGTCTATAACTCTTAATTATTGTTATTATTCATTAAGTGTAATTCACCACCTTTCCTCCAAAAGTCACTAGTTTTAGGAGGGATTAAGAGGGACAGAGCTAAAATTTGAGTCAAAATCAGGGACAGTTGAGAGGTATGAATGCTGCAGTCTAGTATGGGAAATGTATTTTGTTTATAATTTCTGGGAAACAGTGATTTGCAGATGTGTATTTCTCTCTGAAGTATGCTAACTCTGTATATTATAAACAAGATATAACAAAGGGCCAGATTCAGGAAGGCTTACACGGAGTTCAAGAGTAGTGTAAGCCTCTGTGTAAGCCTCCCGATTCAGGAACAGCCCAAATCTCCGTGTAAGAGACAGCTAACACGTCTCTTACATCGACTGGCGTGGAAATGCTCAATACCTCATTTGCAGCTCAAAGATATGCAAATGAGGTATCTGAGCGATCCACGGCAGAAACCAGTCCGTGTAACGGACGAAGAAGTTGCAGAAATGTACTCAGCTGACAACTGAGTACATTTCTGCAATATTCAAAACGGAGCTATGTCAGCTCCAAATAAAGGGTGCATTTGTTTCATTAAGCATGCCAATGGCCAAATATGTGGCCATTGGCATGAAAACTGTTGCAAAAATATGTTATATAACTTTTTTTTTCCACGGGATTTTGAGGTTTAACTGCAGCGCACACCCGCATAAACGGGTGCGCTACCTAAACTGAAAACCGAAGCTTATAAGCCCACAATTGTGGGATTTATGTGTTACATGGAATGTCAATGGAGGGACTTGCAGACCAAAAACAATATGGCCTCCGCTTAGTGGTTGTCAAGGGGAAGCTCTGTAAGACATGTAACTAGTCATTACTAGGCAATCCTATGTAAATGAGGGTTACAATACTGAATCACACTGCCACATAGGTAATGAGCACTTTCTGAGTAGTGTAAGAGTTAGAGAAGGGAGGAACAGAGTAAGAGGTAGGTGACATCACGGGGAAGGATAGATACAAATGTACCAGATTGGAGGGCAATGTAAGGTGAAAGATGACAGACAGACTTCAGGGAGGGAGGTGTGTCTCAACAGAACACTAGGAAAGTAAAAAAATGGAAGGTTTACGCTATCCCTACACTCAAAGTTTCTTGATATACGCATGCGCGTGCGCACGCTGTAAGGCAGGTTCAACATGTGGGAGCGTGTTGCAAACCGCTTACAACGGTTTGCGCGGGCGCACGTGTGTAAGGCAGTGTGCGCACGTTTTAACATGAATCAGCCTAGTTCACACCGTGTAAGGATGTGTGCGCGCGTGTAACACCGTGTAGGGATGTGTGCGTGCGTTTAAGTGACTGTGAGCGTGTTTGAGCTGGTGTGCACATTGCTCCCCTTCAGGAAACAGAGAGGAAACAGGGAAAACCAAAATACAGGGAAACTGCCAGGGAATACTGCTGGAGTTAATTGGTGGAAACAATTGGAAGCAGGCAATTATGCAGGCAGACTAGAAGCCCAACCCAGCACTTAAAAACACTGCAAAGAGCAGTGCAGGGTGTTTCTCACAAGAGATACTGCAAGAAAGTAAGCTATCAGAATTGAAAACTGAAAAAAGCTGAACTCAGAGCAGAAATGCTAGGGGCTGCCACAGCTGTTATAATCAGGCAAAGGCGAATTGCTGAGGGTGGTGTCAATGCAGATGCTGACAGACAACCCAGAGTGAGGAGAAGGAGAAGAGTATACAGGCCCAGGGTCACCTACCATGGGTTACATGAGCTGGAGATAGTAGAGCGCTACAGAGTGGACAGAGACCTTCTAGCAGATTGTTGAGCTGTGCAGGCCACATCTCACACACAGAACCAACAGAGGGGAACCCATCCCAGTGGAAACCAAGGTATGTGTTGGCCTAAGAATACTAGCAACAGGTACCTTCCAGAGACCAACTGGGGATATGATGGGATATCACAGGCATCAGCCTCCAGGGTACTGCACCAGTTCCTGATGCCATGTCAGCACATGTCGGTGATCATATATATGTCCCTAATGACCGTGAGGTTGTGGCCAGCAATATGTGTCTCTTCCAGCAAATAGCGGGATACCCTGAGGTGCTGGGTGCAATAGACTGCACACACGTACGCATCAAAGCACCAGCTGGTGAGTGGGGTAGAGTCTACATTAACCACAAGGGATACCCCTCCATCAACTGCCAGGTCGTGTGTGATGCCCAGGGCATAATAATGAATGTGTGTGCTGGCTGCCCTGGGAGCTACCACGATTCCCACATCTGGCATCTGACGCAGCTGTACCAATCATTTGCCAGTGGGGACTTCCCACACGGACACCTAGTGGGGGATGCAGGTTATGCACTTGAGCCGTGGCTGATGACACCCATCAGAAATGCACACACACCTGAACAGGAACGCCATAATGAGGCACACGCACAAACACGTAATGTCATAGAGCCTGTCTTTGGGCTGCTCATGTCACGGTTTCGGTGTCTGGACACATCTGGTGGAGCCTTGCAGTACACACCAACTACATGTACCCAAATGGTCATGATATGTGCTATGCTACATAATATGATCCTGCGGAAACAGCTGCAGCAGGTCCAGCACAGGGCTGGGCCTAACATCCCCCCACCATTGCCAAGGCCACCACAGGCAGAGGGTGACTCGAGGAGGAACAACCTGACCTTGTCCCAGTAGGCAGAAGGAGGCGTGCCCAGTATGCCCTGGCCTTGGCAAAGAGGCAACACATAGCACATACACTTGGTCAGTAGGAACACTGGGACTGATACCCACTCTGACTCACTCATATAGTAACAGGGATGCCTAACATGACACAACCTGCTTCCAAACATGTACAGGGAGTGTAGTATGTGCATCCGACAGAGGCATCCCTGCAGCACCACCTGAGGCATGAATGCCATGTGTTAAGTAATGTAATACCATGTACCATATGCACACCTGAGGACCCGACTAACATCCACCCTCACCAATCATAAACCACAAAAACACAAACCTACCTCATAGGTACCACAAGCGATAGTAACCTAGATGTAATGCTACCCAATGCCAGAAGTATAAATATGTGCAGTGTAAACGCACACAGTATAGAGAATGTAGATATCAGTGCTGTAATAGAAAACAGGGTCAAAGCCCACATCAGCACCCTGACACTACCAGGTCACACCTCTGTCCTAATAGCAGGAATTGCCCCAGGCTTACTCTGGCAACGTGAGTGTCAAACGAAATATTACTGTCAACCTGGGTGCCCAGGACCCTGATAACCTCTTCTGTGCGTAGAGGATTGCCACCTAGATGGGAACTAGGGGTAACCCTGTTGTTCCCAAAGGGTATGACTATGCATTGTTTAGCGTTTAACGTAAGGCCATGGCTCTGGCACCAGTTATCTGTGTCTATGAGACCCTTCTGAAGGATGTCTGTGTCAGATGGGTTTCCAACTATGGTTCCCAGTTTGCAGTCATCTTCAAACTTTGTCAGCCATAATCCTCCTGTGTTTGCTCGTACTTCTGAAAAGTAGATGCTGAACAAATGTGGGCCCAGGACTGAGCCCTGTGGGACACCACTTGTGACAGCTCTGGAGTGTGACATGGCACCAGCAACTTTGACCCTGTGTGTTCTGTCACTTAGCCAGTTTGCAACCCATGCTGTGATGTATGGGTTCACAATTAAGCTGGTGATGTTTTCAATGATACCTGAGTGGGGTATTGTGTCGAAAGCCTTTGCCAGGTCAAGGTAGGCTGTGTGGACTGCCTTGCCCACGTCAATGGCCTGGGTGACTGTCTTGAAAAAGTCAACCAAGTTTAAAAGGCATGATCTGCCCTTGACAAAGCCAAACTGGATTGGATCCAACGTCTGCAAGTCCCCTATGTCTTCATTTATTATTCCCATTATGATCCTCTCCATAGCTTAGCAGAACAGGCTTGTCAAGCTGATGGGATGGTAGTTCTCACCCCAGCATTGGAGATGTTTGGGGGGCTACAATCCTCTGGTGTAGATACCCCTCCAGTTGGGGGGAGGGGGGGAGAAATCCGCACTGAACCTGTCAGCCAGTATGTTGGCAATGTCTGTAGGTTCAGTGATATTTACATCATTCCGAACTAATTCTGAGCATATCTGGGAGTTCCCTCCCAGGTTTCAAACATAGGTAAAAAAGGCCTCATGATTGTCCCTTGAGTCCTGAGTGGGTTTACTCTCAAAACTCGCCTTGGATGATTGTATGGGGGAACCCAGTGTTTTACTCATAATGAGCAGGGGTGTCTTCCCTTCTACGGATTTTGCTCTATCTTGTAGTAGCTCCTTCCTTTTGTTGTAGAGCTTGTTTATGGCTAGGGTCCACCAGACTGGATGCTTGCCTGTGGTACAAAGAGTCTTTGTTTTGTTTGGGATTGCCTGATCCATGCAGTCCTGGAGGTGCTGGTAGAAGGCATTTGTAAGTGATACAGCGGCTTGGGTAATGGTGTCCGCTGGCTTGGGGGCCTTGAAAGAGACCACACCAGTCCTTAGAAATGTGAAGTCGGCATTTAAGAAGGTCTTCACTGTTTGTTTTTCTATCTGGGGTGTGGGTGGGATGTGGACTCCCACTGAGATTAGTCCATGATCTGATCTCACCAATGATGGGTATACGTCTGGTGTTGAACAGTGTGACCCCATGTTCGTGATGATGAGTTCTAGTATGTTGTCTCCACTTGTGGGGATGGTGACCAGTTGTTCCATGGCATTTGAGTGTAAGAACTCTTGGAACCTTTGTGTTAGAGTGTTGTGGCTTGATTAGTGATCCCAGTCTATATTTGGATAGTTAGAATCACCCAGTAGGATGGTGTTTGGAGATACATTTATCCCCTCCAGTGCTTTCAGGACAGCTGTGTGAGGTACCTGAGTTTGAGAGGGTGGCATGTAACATGCTACAAACTGCAGAGCAGTCTTGCCTACGGTTACTGGAACCTGGATGGTCTCCGATGCATCATGTGTTGCCACCAACCTTGAGGTGAGGGTGTCCTTGATGAATATGGACACCCACCCTCCTTTCTTGGTGTTGTCCGGATTTCGGTGCCGGAATGCATGATATGAGGTAACACCCAATAGTGCCGGGGTGCTGTCAGAAGCTGTGAACCAGGTTTCAGGCACAGCACAGACATCAATGTGCTACATACTGAGAAGGGCATCGAGTGTGTGCAGCTTGAGGTTGAGACCTCTGGCATTGAGCAGCATTACCCTTAGTGTCTTTCCTTTTCTATGTTCTAGGGTGGTAGGTGTAGAATCTGATTCTTGCATAAAAAAGGCACAATGGGGGTGGCAAGAGCATCAGACGAAATCCGGAAGCCCAGGGGTAACAGGTGCAAGCCGTCCCTTGCAAATCAGCGTGGCCTGTCCAGCATGTCATCCCAGGCAGACAGACATTGGACCCCCTTTGAATGACACCATAGTTTAAGCAAATTATTACAGCTGATCATCTTGTCTCTGTTTATGTGGCATCATACTTGGTGAAGGTAGGATACTGCTCAAGGTCAGGGTCATACCTGCCTGGCCTACATAATCAGAGGATCCTCTATGTCTCTTTCCATGTAGTCCAGGGAGGTACATCTCAGGTCGTTCACACCAGCATGGATAATGACTGGGTCAGACTTGTACTTGCAGTTGAGTGACCTGAGTGCTTGCATTATGTGGTGGATTCCAGTGCCCGATAGGCAGCTTACTGTGACCTCCTCCGTACTCGATCTGGTGAGCGGGATGTCAGTGTGTCTGACTATGGAGTCACCTATGACAAGTGTGTCTGGCATTGTGTTTGGCCTTAAGGGCTGTGACTGTTTGGCACACTGACTCTGTGGTCTATGTGTTGCATGTGCTGTGCCCTGTGGAGGCAGTTGTGTGGGTGTCTGCTGTGGTGGCCACTGCCATTTTGGTAATTCTGATCAGAGCCTCCGAGTATGTCTTTGTGTGTCTATGTGTATGAGTTTAAGTTGTGATAGTGCTATGTGAGACTGGGTTTGTGATGTGTGTGGTTACCTTCACCTTCTCTCTGGTCTTGCTAGTCCTGTGTTGAGAGAGCTCAGCCTCCACTTTGGCTATATAGTTGCATCTCTCACATGTATGTGTGTTTTATGGGAGAAGGAGAGGGTTGTCAGTGTACATGAGGCAAGTGTAACATTGCCTCAATATTCCCAGGTTCACCAGCTGAGCAGGAGAGGACACTAGCAACTGATCCCTAGACATGCTAGAAGGAATAGACAAAACAATGTTGGAATACAGGGAGATATCAAGCCCCTCAAACCACATCATAGTGCTCGCCTGACAATACCTACACATACACCATTGTTTCATAGGCTATCTGCCCTAGTGCATGTATAAGCCTAGCCATAGTGATGTGGCTATTGCCACCCCTTATAGTGGTAATAAGTGTACAGAATAGATTCCGAATATTGTGCCTCTGACTTAGTAGTGACACATTATGACCCCATTACGTAATTGAATAACATGACTGTGCCTCTGTCTAGTCTGTGCCTCTGTCTCATATGCAGTTGTCCAGATGTCTCCTGAAGAGAGTCAGTGAGGGACTCTGTCTAACATGAACTGGGATACTCTGCTAGAGTGTGAGATGCCTCTGAGTTATGACTCTGTCCCTCCAGCATGTCCTATACATGTATGTGCTGAGGTTCAAATCCTCAGCTCTCATGGTTCTGGTGGATTTGGATTGCTTGCAGTGGAGCATGTCCACCAAATCCTGATTGGACATGGTCTTGTATGTCAGGCATAGGTCACCTGTAAGTATGCGGTATGACACTGAATAAAGCTGGATTTCCTCTACTCTGGAAGCATATGACATGTGTTGAAGACCCCTGATCTTCATGGTAGGTACTTTTGGGGTCTCTCCAGCTGTTGCAAGTGCTAGGTGAGGTACATACCATATGGGGCTTTGTATGCAATCATGGGCCTGATAAGGGAGAAGGATAGTGGTACAATGACCTCCTATGATCTGGATGGAAAACCCTCCATGATAAGGTGGGCAAGATAGAAAGTCTTCCTAACCACTTTGGCAACATGGGTGTCAAACGAGATGTCACTATCTACATGTGTCCCCAGGTGTCTGATTTGTTTTCTGTGCTCAGTGGGTTGCTGTCTAAGTATTGATCTGTGGGTACTCTGTTCCTCCCAAAGGGGATGAATACACATCAGTTGCATTCAGTTTCAGGCCATGCGTCTGGCACCAGCTATCTGCCTTTGTGACGGCATTCTGTAGGATGTGTGTGCCAGCTGATGTATTCACTATGGTGCCTAGGTTGCAGTCATCTGCAAACTTTGTCAGCCACAACCCTCCTATGTTTGCTTTCACATCTGAAAAGTAAATACCAATTAAGAGGGGTCCCAGGACACATCCTTGTGGGACACCACCTGTGACTGGCTTCGAATCTGACAAGGCACCTGCAATGTTGACTTTATGGGTTCTGTTTCTTAGCCATTTTGCAACCTATCCTGTGACATATGCTGTTCTATGTCAGCTGTTGAGCTTGGCTATGATGCCTGAGTGGGGTATTGTGTCACAGGCCTTAGCCAAGTGCAGGTAGGCTGTGTGGACTGCATAGCCCTCATCAATGGCCCTACTGACAGTTTCATAGTAGTCAACTAGGTGCAAAAGGCAGGATCTGCCCTGTACAAAGCTGAACTGGGTGGAAACAAGGGTCTGTAGGTCACCAATGTCTCTGTTTAAGAGCTCCATAATGACTCTTCCCATAGCTTTGCAGACAAGGCTGGTTAAGCTTGTGTGGTGGTAGTTGCCATGGTCTGTGGAGGCATCTCCTTTGTGGAGTGGGACCACTGTTGCCATACGCCAGTGTTCAGGTACATATCCTGTAGCAAGACTAAGGTTAAATAGCAGTTGTATATACGGGTCCAGCTCCTTCTGGAGTTCACATAGCATGCAACCGGGGATACCAGCAGGTCCCATTGATGCTGTGTACTTGTCTTTGCTGAGTGCGGCTCTCACATGGACATCCAAGATGACAGTGAGGTTACATACAGCTGTGATAACTATCTTCTTTGGGGTGAGGGAGGGGTAAATCGCACTGAAGCTGTCCGCGGAATGTTGCCAATATCTGTCAGGTCACTGGAATATATGTTGTTGTGTACCAACTCTGAGCATATCTGAGGGTTCCCAACCAGGTGTCTGACATAACTGAAGAAAGCAGTGTGGTTACCTTCATTGTCTTTGGTGATTTATGTCCCCAAGTTGACCTTGCATGTCTTTATGAGATAATGTAGCTTTCTACTAGTGCTGATCACAGCTGTCTTCCCTTTTGGAGATGTAGCTCTGTCTTGCATTAGTAACCCTCATCTGTCATACAGTTTGTTTATGGCTGGGGTCCATCAGACAGGCCACTTTCCCTTTGTGGAGAGGGTCCTGTTTTTATTTGTGATTGCATGGTCCATGCTTTCTGACATCTAGCTAAGGGGAGGTCATTGTGGTTCTGCAGTTATCTTTCATCAGCATTAGAAATGACCACAACAGCCCCTGTGGGGTGTACCTCATGCAGACACATCCAGCACCTGTAAAGTCCACAACAGTACCTCACCAGGAGTATGACAGAGCTGGAACACATGTAATGTGTAGTCTGATTAAACAGAGTGCAGCTCCACACACTGCCATGCTGTCCACCCAGATGCAAGCTGTGCCTGATGTAGAAAGCCATGTCCAAGCTGGAATCAATGCACATGCTGCACCTTGTACAATCTGAATGGCAGGGAGCTATGCACATGAGGGACCTGAACCCCAGCACTGACATACATAGGACAGGCTGTACTGCATTATCCATAACACAGAAGCCACCCCCACGCATGAGTAAACTACCAGTACAGGTTATCCGTAGAGTCACTCGTTGATTCCCCTCAACAGGAATCCTAATGAGTGGATGGGAGATGGGAGGTTTACCCTGGGTATCAATGTTATGTCACAGGTAGACAGAGGCACAGTATACTAAACAAGACATATGTCATGGCAAACTACACTTACAATGTGTTGACGGATAAACACACTCTCCGACTAGCATTAGAAATGGCCTAGGGCACATCGGTAGTGTTTGCCAATGTACACCCATGTTGTGGAATACACTACTGATGTTGGATGAGGCTGTTGTAAGTAGTTCACATCTGAACATAATGCAACATGGTCAGATAGGTTCATAGGTACATAGGTTTATACTAGGCTATCTTCCCTAAGGCAGGTATAAGCCTAGCCCAGAGTTTGTTGGCGTACACCACCCCTTATATGGAAACAGTACTGTGCCCATTATTTTGTCGTGCCTCTCTCCAGCAGTGACACAGTGACGATCCCCGGGTTAAACGTATGACCTTCCATCCACAGGTCAAGATACCTCTTGAACACAGCCAGCAAGGTGCTCTGCCTCACATGGACCGGGATTGTATTCCACAGCATAGGGAGTCTCCGAGTGATAACTCCATCCCTCCAACATGTCCAACGTACATCCCTGCTAAGGTGTAAGTCACTTGCACTAGTGGTTCAGGTGGATCTGCCGATTCTGAGGTGGAGCATGTCCATTAATCCCTGTTTGGACATGGCCTTGCATGTCAGGCACATGTCACCTCTAAGCAGACGGTATGTGAATGAATAGAGGGGGAGTGTCTTCAATCTGGCAGCATATGACAGATGTTGGGGTTCCTTGATCCTTTAGGTGGGGGACATTCAGGGTGTCTCCAATTGCTGCAGATGTTGGGTGAGATACATCCAGAATAGGGCATTCTACTTGATCACCGGTCTGATAAGTGAAGAGTACAGGGGAACAATGACCCATTAGATCTGGATGTGAATCCCATCCTGAGCAGGTGGGCAATGTAGAAGGTCTTTCTAGCCACTTTAGCAATGTGAGTGTCAGAAGAACGGCGACTGTCAACCTGGGTCCCCAGGTCCATGATAACCTCCTCTGTGCTTAGAGGATTGCCACCTATATGGTAGCTTGGGGTTACCTTGCTTTTCCCGAAGGGTATGTCTACACATGTTGTGCACTTTGACTCCAGGCCATGGCTCTGGCACCAGCTATCAGTTACCGTGAGTCCCTTCTGAAGGATATCTGTGTCTGATGCACTGTCCACTATGGCGCCCAGTGTGCAGTCATCTGCAAACGTTGTCAGCCAAAGTCCTCCCATGTTGGCCTGTACTTCTGAGAAGTACATGACAAACAATAGGGGGCCAAGGACTGAGCCCTGTGTGACACCACCTGTGACCAGCCTGGAGTCTAACATAGTGCCAGCAACTCTAACCCTGTGGGTCCCGCCCTTAAGCCAGTTTGCAACCCATCTTGTGACATATGGGTTTACATTTCAGTTGGTAGGGTTTTCCACAATACCTGAGTGGGGTATTGTGTTGAAAGTGTTTGCAAGGCCTAGGTAGGCTGTATGGACTGCCTTTCCCTCAACAATGGCCTAAGTGACCGTTTTGAAAATGTCAACCGATTACAAAAGGCATGATCTGCCCTTGACCAAGCCAAACTGGGACGGGTACAATGTCTGCATGTCCCCTATATCTTTGTTTATGAGCTCAATTATGATCCTCTCCATAGCTTTGCAGACCAGACTTGTTAAGCTTATGGGGCAGTAATTACCAGGGTCCGTAGAGGCAACGCCTTTGTGCAGATGTGCACAACTGGACCCTAACCAGGCTGTTGTGCACACTATGGAAATGTAAAGCAGTGATAGGACTAAAGCCCAGAATACTGACCACCACAGTGAAAGTACTGAACCACTACACTATACAGTACTACAGTGTTAGGTCAGTATGAACGGATGTTGACAATTGTGTGCAAAGTATCCCATGCAAAACCTGCAGGCACAGTATACTCCCTGTTGTGTTCACACAAAAGCATTTGGACAGTAACTACACAACATGGCACAGAACACACAACCATAAACTGGGGGTATTTGTTGAAGGTCACACTCATCCACAAATGTGATGGGCTGCAGAGTTCAACATATGGAAAGCCCACACTGGGCATGCTCACACACTTAGATAAATGAGACATCTTTCACACAACATGCCATGGGAAGGCTGAACTGGGCATGCTCACACACTTAGTCCAAATGTTACTCCTAGCAACTGTGAAAACACACCAGAGGATGCTCATTCTCCTTTCTAGACACTGATCATGTAAGCACCCTATAAGTATATCAGGAGAAAAAGAATCTCCCAGTAATCTGAATGGCGTGCTCTGCTAATGCGTCTGTCTGTAGTGTCATAACATAGTTAGGTAGGGGTTTGAATCCAGCAAGTGTGTGTGAAGGGGGGTAAGTGTGTGTGTAAGTGTGTATGAAAGGAACATCCCTTTTGGCAACTGGGAAAACACAACACAGGATGCTCATCCCACTTTCTAAACTCTGATGATGTCAGCACCCTATAAGTATATCAGGGGAAAGGAAATCTCCCAGTAATGCAAATAGCACGCTCTGCTAATGCGTCCGTCTCTAGTGTCATAACATAGTTAGGTAGGGGTTTAAATCCAGCATGTGGCAAGTGTGTGTGAAGGGGGGTAAGTGTGTATGAGTGAAATATCCCTTTTGGAAACTGGGAAAACACACTACAGGATGCACATACCCCTTTCTAAACAATATCACAATTATGTATGGCTTTTGATTACAGACATGCCACGTGTGTGTTGCCCACACAGAATGCCCATGTGTGCAGGTTGTCCCTCACAATAATGCATGACATTGATCAAACCAGTTATGGCAATGCACACATGATGTATGTGTGTGCCAAATACACATATGTACCTGTGACCTTCAATAGTTACCATGTGTGATGCCTGCCACATATGAATACATGGTATTTGCACAGGGTAACATTATGACTGTGGTCTTCTGTGCAGGTGCTGCATGTGGGATGTGTATATACAGTGTGAGATGTAGATGCTATCAGCCTAGTAGTAAGGGATACACACCTGGTCTGGGGCATATAGTCTACCTGTTGTTGATGTACAGGTGCTGCATGTTTCCACCTGTTGTGGGAGTGGTAAGATGTTATTCCATAGCAATGCAGTGACTGCATGCTAAGAACCGTTCAGCTAGGGTGTTGTAGCTACACTAATTCATTAGCATTCAGTAATATGTCAGAATCCCTGGTGAGGGTCTGATGCCAACCAAGGTCAGGGTTCTACCAGCCTGTGTCACTTGCTCAGTGATCCCTTCCATGTTCCCTATCATGTATCCCAGTGAGGGACATCCCACATCAGCTGTGGTGGCATGGACAATGACTGAGTCATATGTGTCCATGCATCTGACTGACCTGTATGCTTGTGTTATGTGGTGGACCACAGTGCCCCATGAGCATATCACTGTGACCTACACCTTGTCCAGCCTGGTGAGCATGTTCTCACTGTACTGGACAATAAAAGTACCTAACACAACTGCGGCAGTAGTGTTGTATAGCTGTACAGACTGTGCATGTTTGGCACACAGGATTTGTGTGCTATGTGTTGTGTGCTGTGTGCAGGCCTAATGTATGCCTGTGTGCCAGCTGCAGAGATGTCTGCCAGTCATGCAGGATGCTATCCTTAGGCTCCACAACTGGCCCGGTGTGTTTCCATGCTTGTATTGCTGTCTGTGTAGGTCCACATCAGATTGGTATTGCTGTCACTGTAGTATTTCATGCCACCCGACAGGTTATGCCAGTACTGGGTTCAGAGTGCTTAGTCCACAGTTTGGCCATGTGTTTCCATCTCATACATGTGTTGTACATCCATGGGTAGGGGATAGGGTTGACTGTGTACATGTGGCAGCTGTGACATTACTACATGACACACATAGTCCACAACTGTACCATAGAGGTGACTGACAACTGACCTTTGCACATGCTACCATAGTATTGAGATTGCATTGGTGATTAACAGCACATAGGGCCAATGGTGAACAAGATACATAGGTCCATAGCTTCATACAGGGATGTCTGCCCAGGGCATGTATCCACCTAGCCAGAATGTGTGTGGCTTTCAACATGCATTGTAAATCTGTCTTGCTATGCCCTTTTCCAAGGTTAGTATACTGTGACTCTGTCTTACAGTGACACATAAGTGATACCCAGGGTAACCCTACAATGTCACATCCAGTCATTAATATCACTCTTGAAGATAGTCACTGAGTCACTCTGCCTAACCTCTATTGGGATAATATTCAAGAATGAAGTGAGCCTCTGAGTTGTGAATGTGCCTCTCCAGCATGTCCTATGTATATCACTCCTGAGGTTCAAGTCTTTCCAGCGTGTATCCTGATGGGATCTGGATATTCTGAGGTGCAGCATGGCCATTAAGTGAGGGTTTGACATGGCTTTATATGTCAGGCACAGATTGCCTATGAAGAGGCAGTATGCCACTGAGTAGAGCTGCTGTTTCTTTAACCAGTCAGTATGTGTCATCTGTTTGGGCCCTTTGATCCTCTTGTCGAGGTACGTATGTGGTATTTCCAGTTGCTGCAGGTGTCTGGTAAGGTGCATGCCGACAGGTTCATCATAGTCAATTATGGGCATGATGAGGGATGAGTAAAGGGGCACAATGTCCTCCCTTGATCTACATGTGGATCCCATCATGATGATGTGGCCCATATAACATGTTTTCCTAACCACTTTGTCCATGTTGTTGTCAAATGGTAGAATGCTATCAACCTGTGTACCCCAAGGTGCATAATTCCTTCGTCTGCACTTAATGGATTAACACATATGCGGTACTTTGTGGTCACTTTGTGTTTGACAAAGGGGATGACTATACGCTTTCTGTCATTCACCTTGAGGCCATGGCTGTGGCACAAGTCGTGTGTTTGCAAGAGGCCCTTTTGGAGGATGCGTGTGTTAGCTGGAGAGTTGATTATGGCATCCGGTTTGCAGTCACCTGCGACTTGCTCAGCCACAGTACTTCCATGTTGGCCTGTACCTATGATAAATATATAATGAACATGACAGCTCCCAGGGATGAGCCTTGTGGGACACCACTTGTACCAGGTTGGAGGCTGACATGGCTCCAGCAATTCTAGCCATGTGTGTTCTGCCCTTGAGCCACTGTGCAATAACCATAGTGACATAGGGGTTAATATGTACACTGGTGAGCTTCCCTAGAATGCACAAGTGGGGTATTGTATCAAAGGCTTATGCAAGGTCCAGGTAGGCTGTGTAGACCTCCTTCCCCTTGACAGTGGCCTTGGTGACTGTTTCAAAGAAATCAAACAGGTTTGAGAGGCAGGATCGGCCATTAACAAAGCCAAACTGTGTATGGTGACATGTCTGTAGGTCCACAATATCTAGATATGTGAGGTTCATGATGATCCTCACCATAGCTTTGCAGACAAAGCTAGTCAGACATATGGGGCGAATAATGTCCAGGATCCGTGAAGGCACCACCTGAATGTAGAGGGACCACTGTTGCTGTACGCCACTCTTTGGCCACATATCGTGTAGTAGGGCTGGGATTGAACAGTAGTGCTATGTCTGGGTGTAGCTTTTCTTGTGGTTCATGTAGGACACAGCCTGGGACACTGTCTGGTCCCATTGATGCAGTGTTTATTGCTTTGGGAAGGGCATCTCTTACCTGAGCATCTGTGATGTCAGGGGGGGCAGCACTCTGCTGCGAGACATATTTGCCCTTTTGGTGTGGTGGGGGGAGAAGGCAGCAGTGAACCTGTCCACTAGGATGATGGCAATGTCTGTGTGTTTTGTATTTCGTGTGACATCTTGGATTACCTCTGAGCATATCTGGGTAGTACCACCCAGGTTCCTCACATAACTACAGAAAGCCTTGTGATTATCCGCAGTGGCTTGTGGAATCTTCTCTCAAGGATGGCCTTAGACAATCGTATGGGTGCCTGTAGTTGTCTTCCAATACTCATCAGTGATGCCTTCACATTTTGGGAGTTTGTTGTATCATGTAGTGGCGTCATCCTTCTATTGTATAGTGTGTTTATGGCTGGTGTCCGGCACACAGGATGTCTGCCTTTGGAGAATTGGGTCATGCTTTCATATGTGGTTCCATGATCCATGCATTCCTGAATGTGTCCATAGAATGCCTTTATACAGGTATCTGCAGTCTGGTCCATATTTTCAACAGGCCTGGGGCCTTTGAAGGTTTCCACATCATTTATGAGGGGTGTGAACTTGCTTGACATGAGCTGTTGACAGACGTGCCGCCCTCCAGACTGAGCAAGGTGAGGGTCACATTTAGCTACCTGTCGGGTGATAGAATGTGCCACATAACACAGGCACACAGGTCACTCCACAGCAAGTACAACTATGAGGCAGTCATTGTCCATGCTGGTGTGAATGACCTGACACATACCTCCCTGGACTATATGACATGAGACAGTACGGAGCTCTCTGAGCACGTAGCCCAAGACAGTTTGACCCTGACCTTGAGTAGCATCCTACCCTCACCAAGAAAAATGCCACAATATCAAGGCACGATGATCCCTTCCAACAATTGACTGACATACTGGTGTCATTCACAGGTGTGCCAATGCCTGCCATCTTGGGGTGGTATGCTTTGCTAGGGACAGCTTGCACCTGTCACCCCTGTCCTATTGGAATTTGGCGAGCCTCTTGCTACACCCATAGTGCCTGTATTAGGCAAGGCTCATAAGGCAAACCCACATCCATTTGTATCACAGAGGATGAGGAAGTCAGAGTGATGCTACTCAACACCGAAGTCTAGACCTCAGGATGCATGCACTCAAAACCCTACTTAGCATTATGGACATCGATATCTGTGCAGTAACATAAACCTGTTTCAGGTTTCACAGGAGCACACCAGCACTACCAAGTTATAGCTGTTACCATTCTTGTCGGCCCCAACACTTGAACAAGGGAGGGGGAGTATCACTATTCAACGCAGATTCCCACGCCCACATTGGTGGAAAAGTACAACATAGGTGTTAGGCCATTGAGTACAGAAGACGTAGTTGGGGACCTGGGGAAAAAACATGATAGCAGTCTGTCATTTGTCAACCACATGGCCAACGTGGATTGAAAGACATGTTATATAGCCCAGCTAATCATGAGGGATTCACATGTATGGCAGGGGAGGTCATTGTGCCTCTTTACTCATCCATCATCAGGCCTATAATTGCGTACAATGCACCTTTTGGGATGTACCTAACCAGACACCTACAGAAACTGGTACAGGACAACAATACCTCATCAAGAGGATGCAATGGCTCAAACAGATGTCATATGCTGCCCAGGTAAAGGAAATCCAGCTGGACTCAGTGGCATACTGCCTGTTCAGAGGCAATCTGTGCATGCCATATACAGCCATGTCCTACCCAGCAGTAATGAACATGCTGCACCTCAGGTAATCAGAGTCCCATACAGCCACATGCTCAGGAGACCTGAACCTCAGCACTGACATACATGGACAGGCTGGAGGGGCTCCCTTCACTCTGTAATGAGCTCACACTACAGGTTAGGCAGAGTCCCTCATTGACTCTCTTCCATAGGAATCTGGATGAGTGGATGGAGATCATAGTTGTACCCCAGGTATCACTTCCATGTCACTGTTAGACGGAGGCACAGTATACTAACGTCAGACAAGGGCATAGCAGCATAACTTGTAATTGGGTGGCGAAAGACAAACACATTCTACTAGGCTTATCAATGCCCTAGGGCAAATAGCCTAGTATGAACCTATGAACATGTGTGTACTGCTATAGTACTTCTGCCATATGTTGCATGTGTGTGTGTTGTGGGGGATGCACAGGTAATGGCCAGATATTTCTGAACAGGTGACACGTCTGACATACTGTGGGTGTTCATCCCTACATACTGGATGTGTGTTGCCATCCAACCCTGTGATGTGGACACACATTACTCAGCCTGGATATACATATCCCAACAACACCACAAGCACAGTACACTACCTTGCTATGTATGCATGTAATTACACAGTTATTCACTAGATATGACTGTGATGCTATCCATGCAGCCCATTGGGCCAGTGGAAGCCACAACACGCACTGCCGGCCCCTTTGCATATGCTTACCACAGACATCCCACATACTGCATGTACTGTGCACACACATATCTAACCCAGAACATATGCACACCACTTATTAATCCTGTCCAGTGGACTACAGATACAGGCACATTGTATAACAATAGCAGGAGGCTACTGCAGCACAGGGCAGATTCACATGAAGGCAAGGCATCTGTGGTCAGCAGTGTTAAGATGCTTCACATTCACCAAATGCACAGATATTGGCAACATTGTTGCAGACAGTTTAGGTGCAGGTACCCCCCCCCATTCTCCTACACATGTGGTATTAGTTATCCCAGATGACTGTAACCTCCCTATCCTCTCACATGTCCAGGTGAGGGCCACCCTCAACATTGCAGAACACATAGCATCACTGTTACGAAATGGTATCCCTGGATGTGTGCTACGTTCACCCCTGGAGGACATAGCACCACATGACAGACTGATATTAATCCCTGGCCATACTACAGGATATGTACCTGAACAGTGCCATACATACACAGTGGTCCCACACCAATGAGGAGTAACCTCTACTGACCCTGGTAACTACTGCATCATATGCACAACTGGCCTTGTGTTCTAAGCTATAGAAGTTTTAAGTATGGGCAACATGTACAGCAATATTACATATGTATATATTTCAGGACTATGTACACACAACCTTTCTCATGGACATACCTATAGATAGTGAACTATGATACATTTGGAGGTGTCACAGTAAACACAGTATTAACCTGATACTTTGCATTACCTGTGTTTGTGGCAGCAGTTGCTGTGTCAGTGGTGTTGCTTGCTGCTTGCTGTTTTCTGCTGCTGCTGCTGGTTTTGCTGCTGGCAGTCTGTATATCTTCTTATTTCTGTCTCTCTCTCTCTCTTTCTCATTAGGTTTGTGCAATGACTGTATTGCATGTGTGGAGTGTGGGTACTGAATGCTTTTGTAGGTATCTGCATAGGCCCATGTGATGGCCTCTGCACCAATTGTAAGGCAGCATTGGCTAATTGCATACAGCCAGTTGTGTACTGATTGCATGTCTCACTGTGATTTCAGGACAGTGCTATAAAAAGGTATGTGAGATAGGCGTTGCCCTTTCAGATTGTAGGCGTGGACCATGCTGGTATGCTGTTGGAAAATGTTCTGTGAGTGTGAAGGTTAGTACATCTCTCATGCTTCATGCTGTGTTGTGAATTCAGGTTGCTGCATTTCTCCCACCTGTTCCCTGTAGTGAGTGTGTATGCATACTGACACCCACAACTATATTTATTATGTATTGCTATATATACAGATGTGTACATATACATACTGTCATATATGTACATTAGCTGACAATATTGGGTACAAGCTAACAATTTTCAGGGCTGTTTCTGTTAACACACACTAGTATGGGAATCCAGTAATTGGGACAGTGAAGGTCTGTCTGACATGCTTAGGGTAGTACACATACTATATTGCCTTTATCTTCATTCCTACTATTACATGTTCCACTTATTTAGCACTATATTCCTGTATGAGAGTCATGTCTTGCTGGTAGGTCATACAGACTAGTGTTACAATGGTCTTGTGGTAGGGCCTACTAGTATGCTTGTATTTTGCTTTCAAATTGAGTACAGGGTCTATCAATCAAAGTGCTGGAGGCACCTTCCAGCAGTTAAGGGGTTAGTAGGTCTCACAGGAGTCAGGATGTGTTGCAGATTCTGGCTGCTGCATTTATCTTCACTGTTTCCTGTAGTGAGTGTGTATGGATACTGACACCTACAACTATATTTCATATGTATTACTATATATTTATATATATGTATGTGTACATTTACATACCTTCTTATGTGTACATTACCTTACATTATTATGTACAAGCGAACAATTAGTAGGGCTGTTTCTGTTAACACTGAACTAGTGTGGGAATCCAGTAATTCGCCATTAAAACTCTACCTGAAATGCATTGGGTAGTACACCTCCTATATTGCCTTTATATTGATTCCTACTATTACATGTTATATTTATTTTAGCACTATGTTCTTGTATGGCAGTCATGGCTTAGTGGTAGGTCATACAGACTAATGTTACCAAGGTCCTGGGTTCAAGACTGGCAGTGGGAATTTATTTTTCTTTCCAGACTTTCAAAATGAGTACAGGACCTGTCAATCAAAGTGCCATAAAGGCACTTTTAAGCACTTAAAATCAGGTCTCTTGCGTTTGCTGAGCTCACTTGCATGCACTGGCGGTGAGCTCCGCTAACACAAGCGACACCCGCCTAATTTCTTTGAAAGAAAAGAAAAAGGGGTGACAGGAAAGTGGTGAAAAAGGGGTCACAAAGAGGATAAGACAGTAGGGAAACAACGTGGGATTTGCAGGAGGGATGTAGGTAAGGCCCATAGATGCCCATGTCTTTAGCAGCAACAGCTGTGCATTTCCATGTATTTTGGTGAGACATTTGAAACCTTCCACCCCTGAGAGAGGTGTCAGGACAACATTAATGTTTGTTGTAGAGCCAATTGTAATTAACAGTTTCAATGTCAAGCAGACATGTGTGCGACATGGACAGCTATGTATGGGCGTAATTTTTGTGGGTACAGAGTGCCCTTTTTTTTTTCAGGTGAGAGTGGTATGTCAGGTGAAGGAAGTCGGTATAGCTGGGGAGTTAGGTTGGGTAGGTTAACAGACAAGACAGACAAGACGCATACAGGGGCAGTGTATGACACACGTGGGGGGGTTACACAATTGACGGGGACGGAGGTTGGGATATCCAAGATGCATGAGCCCACAGATGGCAACAGTGGAACTGATAACCCCACCCATAGGCAGTTGCCACTGTTCCTTCACAGCCCAGGACGGGGCTGTGCTGGGGGCTGTGTAGGCGGGGCAACGGGCAGGGCCGTTAGCTGTGCCACACGAGCCTCGAGCTGGCGTAGGGGCCCAAGAACGGAGTCTTGGATCTCCCTTCGCACCACAGACCGGACACCTTGGAGGGTGAGTGGACGAACTCCTCCGGCCACACTTGCAGAGGGGGGATGGGCCCCATCCCCTGCAGCGCTTCCACCCAAAGGTGGCACAGGGCCACCGGAGGAGGGTCCGGCCTGGGCACTAGTGCCAGGTGCAGTCGCCAGCTGAGGTGGGAGAGGTGGGTCCGCTGGGACCTGCCTTCCCAAGCGTTCTAGGTTTGTGAGTAGTTATGTTAGTTTGGGTTAGTGGCATATTATTCCATTCAGATTAGTTGTAACAGCATGCATTGGTATTCCCATTAAACAAACACCCAGATATTAACACCATTGAACAAGGGCATATCAATATCACATGCATTATTTGAACGGAAATACACAATCAAACAACAGGCAGGGTTGATTAATGGCAACAGGCCATCAGATTTGCAGGTATGAACAGGGCACATGCACGAACAGACATGCATATATTTTGAAACGGACAAATGTCCATGGTTAATGAAATGTTCACATACCAATATTTAGTGGGTGTTGTTATATGGAATTATAGGGTTGGGTGGAGATAGAAAGTGATGACACATTCATAAGTTACACATTGATATACATTTGTAATAGGTACACAATTAAGTTGAGGCTGATGTTTCCAAATAATTTTTATTTGACTGTCATGCTACACCTGTTACAAATACATCACTATCCTACTTATTTTGAATTTGATCAGATACATCATCCTGCTACACTTTGATGACAGGACAGGGGACAACTATGGCTGTTTAGTCTGTCAGATAATCATTCATTCTATCTGCAAATTGTTTACTGTTATCACCATATACAGATTTTGGCCTAGACATTCCAGATTCTGACACACTGAAATCAGTTTGGGATGTTAATTTGTACTTCCCACATGCATTTAGTTCTGTGGAAACACACTGGGGCTAATATATTCAGGGTTATTACTACTTTATTTATTCATACATGACCCTTTCTGTCACTCTCACACATCCTGCAACTTCACAGTTCAGGTTGGTACTTCTAGGCTTTGTTCACATATTAGACCTGTGGTGATTCAAACACTTTCCAACAGCCTCACTTCTGTCATGATTCAGCATTTCAACAGGGGATAAATCTCACATGTGACTACCTCAGATTCTGAAGCTGTACTCTGGAGACTACTGCAGGTTATACTATATTTAATTAATGGTGGGACATCTGTATTACAGCACTATTTATTTATATCAATTATATTTCCAGTTACACTTGCATACTGATGAACTTGTTGCAGCCATACCTGCAGACTTTCAATTCTTGCTTGCACATTATATTACTTTTAATCAATACACTGCAGTGTTCTGTTACATGCTACACTATAATATTTATTTACAAGTACTAGGTGGGGTTACTAACCTGCATGGTGAGCAGCCACACCAGCCTACGGTCATGCGTCTCATGGTTCGCAGAGCGGACACCTGCAGCTGTAATACAAAGGAAGTAATATTGGACTACACATCTCCATGGTATCAGCTAGTTGAAATCCTTACATACATGAGTAAAATGTAACTTACTCAGTAGTGGGGCGTTGGGCATATCCCGGGCCTCCTGGATCCATTGGGTCAACTGGTCTTGCTTACGCCGCTTCAGGTCCGCATGGTGGTGACGGACCTGCTCACCAGTGCATGGAATGCCAGTAGCACTGGTCAGATCACGAGCCAACTGGTCCCATGCCTCCGCCCTGTACACTCCCCATGAGACCTGGCACTGCATGAGTTGGGCCTCGTGATGATGGACAAGGAGCCAGACCATGTATCTGGACTCCTCAACGCCCCAATGCTGTGCTCGAAAGCAACGTCCCTCACCTACTCCACTCATTCTGACTGCAGGTCTGTTCTACACTCGGTTCTGCTGTGTATTCCCGCCTATGGGGTTTATATATGCCGCTTTTCCCGCACATTTCTCTGATTGGCCATTTTGGAATTGTATCTACTTCACTGAAAATGCTTTATCATGCTCCATTCTGGATTTTATCCCATATATATGCTATTTCTGCATTTCTAGGTATTGTTGTCATGGCTTAGTGGTTTAGTACCTTGACTCTAGTGCATGGTATCCTGGGTTCGAATCTGACCACTGATTTTTAATTTTCCTGACAGAAATGAGTTGAGGACCTGTCAATCAAACATGCCATAAGCACTTTTAAGCACTTAAAAGCAGGTCTGCGCTCGTTTGCATGGAGCCAACGCATGCGCACTGCCAGTTAGCTTGTGGGAGCGATGCGCAAACGGTGTGCGCTGGGATAAACCTTAATTGGCTAGTGACACACATGTTAAGCAAAGCACAGCTAGTTGCAAACAGTTTCAGCCTGTTAAACCCGTGCTTGGCAACGGGCATACAGTTTGCAGCTTTTTAAACACTACGCAGCTACAGGCACTCTGTCTCACAGCAGCTTAGCTATCAGTACATTTCTAATTATTTTTCTTCTTGTGTTACTTCAATATATATGCTCCATTTCATTCCATTTTACAAAAGGGTATACTTTTACATTTGTACAATACTGTCAGGGGCTTTTTTAGTGCTTATTTACAAAAAAAAAAAGGTTGTTGTGTGGGCTCAAACCCTGCCTGCCCTTAAGCCGGCAACTCTACCGCTAAGCTATTTCTTCTTGGCTTACTTTGCATATTTAGTTCTCATATCCTTTTCCACTGATTGCTAACTGCAGTTGCGCTTAGTAGCACACCAGCATGACACACAGTAGCACACATTTACGGGGTTAAAAAAATAAAAGTTTTATTTTCATTTTATAGCCTCTGTTCACTTTGTACACTGATGGTCTGTGGGGGAATGTGTTGTGTAGTGTGTTTATTTGCATTTCCATGGCCTCTCTCGTGGCTGTTTACTTTCAGCCATTCTACACTTACGGGGGTGTGTCCGCATGCAGGGCTTAGCCTACGGACACGCCCCCTACTCTCTTACATGGACCATGTAAGAGTTACAGTGTGATTCAGCATGCCTCATGCACCTCATGCATATGCATGACATGCTGACATCACACTGTTTAACTGCAGCCTCCGTGTAAGAGTTATAACTCTTACACGGAGGCTTCCTGAATCTGGCCCATAGTCTAAAATGCTTTATATTGTTACCATGTGATTTTGAATGCTATTGGAAGTAACTCTGGAAATAGGATTGATGTTTTGTATTCGGTACACTTGATGGAATAATTCTAACCTGTAAAGTGGGGCTAGTATGTGATGTAAAAAGAAAAGTCTTTTGGTATCCTGAAAAACACTATGAAAATTTATATAAAATATGCAGTTGCCTTAATTGAATTGGCAGCAAAGATATGCAAGGCAAAAAGCATTTACAAAATCTGCATTTTTTTCAGTAAAGGTACAACAAAGACATGACTAGTGGTGGGTTATACAGTACATATACTTGTTTTTCATCCTGTAAAATGCAGCAGAGCTTTCTAAACTGAAACTCTTACACTGTAGTAGAGCTTACATCTCTTAAAAAAACTGCTACTTCCCTTCACAAAACTATCACAAAGGGTTCCACATGCAAAGCAGAAACCACTGACTTCACTATTTACCAAAGTCTTGGGGTTGTGTAGGGGCATGTACAGTCCAAATGTTTACAGTAACAGAATGGGAGGAGGGACAAGAGAGAAAGTTAGCAGAAATGGCACCACTGTAATAGGGGGTTGCCCTGAGATACCAGCTGCTCCAAATTACCACAAGGGCCTGTAGCTTTTCCTGGTTGTGGAAAAGAGACCATTGCTTAGTGGGATACTATATCAGACATAAGTATTTTATGCTTCAAATTGTTACAAAGGATAAATACTTGCTTGGCAAGTACTACTTCAGTTGGAGTCATGAAAGGGACACCTTTTTAGGTGCCAGTTGTCTGAGTTCATTTGGACTGGAAAGGGGCAGAGAAACAAGCAGGTGGCAGTATCTGATGATATTCCTGAAAATGTGTTAATAAGAAATGATTCTGATGAGCAGCCAGATATGGAGGCAGCTATGTAGGGAAGGTAGCTGGGGCAGACCTAGTCAATGCCCATACTTCCAACATACTAGTGATGTGGCTATTTCAAGGAAAAAAAGCTACATAATAGTAACAAGCCTGAATCTGAGCCACAGCTGTCACAAGATACTGGGTTTCCTTTGAAAGGGACTACTTCAGATGAAGAACTACATAGTAACAGCAAGCCTAAATCTGAGCCACAGCTGTCAAAGGACACTAGAAATTGCCTGGAAATGGAACTGGGAAGGATCACCCTTTGTTCCCATTTTACAGGACTTGAGGGAGGCAGTCAAAAAGGCTTCCAATTCTCAAGAGCAAGGAGAGTCTGTATAATGAGACAGCAGGTTACCACACACAGTAGAGAACATTCAAGAAGTGGTACAGCAGTTGGTGGTCCTACGGACCTACCATTAAGTACATCTAACCAAAGTCCTTAAGATTTCTTTTTTAAGCCTCATAAGCATAAAGTGAACAAAACTGATTATGCAAGCTCTCTGTTTGCCAGGTATTTGGAATGAAGTAAGGGAGTACTGCAAGACATGTTACCAGTGTCAAAAGGCTGGCAAGACAGAAGATAAATACAAGGCTACTTTGGTGCCTTTCAATTTTTTTGAGGATTCATTTTAAAGAGTAGTCATGGCTACAGTAAGTTCCCTTGGTACCACAGGTAAGTGTTATATCTTGGTAGTGATAGAGATAGACAATACTACTAGGTACCTTTACACTGGCTTTTGGCTCTGTTGAGGCAGAAAGTGTGCAAATACAAACTTTTCAGTGGGGGGCTTTCTTTGAGAATTACTGACATATACAGATGATGATTTCACATCAGATCTACTGATCTGTTGGTGGAAGTGCTGGGGGAGGGTTAAAGCAGCAAAAGACCACCCCTACTACTCACAAACAGTCTGGTAGATAGCACAGTTTTAAGAGCAGAGTTAAACCTAACAGCATTAACAGACCAGTTTATTTGGGAGTGGGACACTTGTGAACAAGTATTGCCACATTCAATGTATGTTCATTAATAGGATGCAGTTTGGAATTGGATGACATGATGATAAGAAGGGGGATGGATATCCTAAGCATCCAGGAGATGAGATGGAAGGGCAGTGCAGAAAAGCCACTTGGCTTGGGATCCAGACTCTACTACTCAGGAGGGGACATGCTAGAAATGGTGTGGGAATTCTGGTGAGGGAGAGGTTTCAGAAGACAGTGAGGGATGTCACCAGAATTAATGACAGATTCATGGCAGTCAGACTTCAGCCTAATGATAGGTCAGTATTCATAAGCTCTGCCTATGCCCCACAGCAGTGTTGTGATAGTGAGGATAAGAGTACATTCAGACAGCAGTTGTAGGACATACTTGATAAATTAAGACAGCACGAATTGGAGTTAATAATGGGTGACTTGACTCACATATTGGGACAGACAGACCAGGGTATGAGGACTGCCAGGGTCCACGTGGGAGGAACAACAGAAATAAGAGAGGAGAGGCCATTCTAGACTTCTGTCTGGCCAATGGCTTCATAGTAGCCAGTGCACATGGTTCAGAAAGAGAGAGAGTCACAAGATCACATACAAGAGTGGCCAACATGCAACTCAGGTAGACTTTCTCCTAGTAAGGAAAGGGCACTGGAGTAGACTCAGCGATTGCAAAGTCACCCCCCAGTGAAACAGTCTGCCCACAGCATAAACGACTGGTTGCCACAATCAGCTGCAAACAGTGGTCAGAGAAAGCTCTAAGGTCAACAGAGACCAGGCTGAAGACCTGGGAGTTGACTGGACAGAAAGCATAAAGGAATTACACAGGGCTCTAGTACCTTAAGAAGAGGAGGAAATAGGTAGAGCCCAAGAATGGCAGCACCTCAAAATGGCATGTGTGAGGAGTACAGAGCAGATATGTGGCCATGCTAGCTATGGAAATAAGGTACATACAGAAAGCTGGTGGTGGAATGCAGAAGTCTAGGAAGTCCTCAAAAGAAAGACAGAGTGCAGGAAAGAGTGTGAGGCAGGAAAGACAGACCAGGCTAGGAAGGAATACTGAGTGGCTAACAAAGAGTCTAAGAGAACAGTTGCAATAGCAGAGAACATAGCATAAGAGGCACTCTATCAGCTCTGGAAAGTAAGTCAGTATGTGGCACAAAGAAACTATATCAGGTTGCAAGGCGAAGACAGTAAGATTAAGAAGATATTCAGACACCCTTCATAAGAGATGCCTGCAACAACCTGCTCATCAGTCCACATGACATCTAAAGGACATAGGAGTACTTCCAGCAGCTTCCAAATGAAGAAAACCCCCACAGAAGCTGTACTTCCCCAAACACAGCCTACAATGAGAGAAAAGGAGGAGCCCACCACAGAAAAATTAAGAGCACTAAAGGAAATTAAATCAGTGAAAGCAGCAGGCTCAGATGAGGACACAGCAGATATGATAAATATGCTGGGTAAGATAGGGGAGAAATGGTTCCTGAGGGTACAGCAGTGTGGAGAGAAAGGCTATCCCAGATGACTGGAGAATAAGCATACTTGTGCCTGTGTACAAGAACAGAGAGGACATTCACAACTGTGGGCACTTCAGAGGTAACAAAACTCCTTAACATTGCATGAAAGTTATTGAAAGGGTGATAAACAAATATGTAGAGTAGTAGAAAGTAAGATGAGAGATGAGCAGCTCAGATTCAGATCAGGGTGCAGAAAACTGACCCAATATTTGCAGTGAGACAGACAGTTGAGAAGAAGCTGGAGATGAGAAGGAGTCCAACTGTGTATTCTTAGATTTGGAGAAAGCATATGACAAGCTCCCAATAAACCTGATTTGGAAAGTCCTGCAGTGGTTCAAAGCCCTAGAAAAAATGGTAGAATTACAACAGTCTATGTACAAGGGCCCAATGACTCAAGTATGAAAAGTGTTTGGTCTCACAGAGGGGTTCCCAGTGGGAGTGGGTGTGCACCAGGATTCAGCTGTGAGCCCACCGCTATTCATACTGGTGATGGGTACATGTTTTTTCCAAAAGGGGATAACTATAAATTTCTTGGCATTGAGCTTGAGCCCATGGCTCTGGCACCAAGCATCTGTTTCTGTAAGGCCCTTTTGTAGAATATCCACATCATTTGGGGATTCAATAATGGCTCCCAGTTTGCAGTCATCTGCAAACTGTGTTAGCCAGAGTCACTTAGTGTTGGCCTGTACTTCAGAGAAGTAGATGCTAAACAAGAGCGATCCCAGGACTGAACCCTGAGGTACTCCACTTGTCACTTGTCTGGAGCTGGATTTGGAGTCGGCTACTTTTACAGTGTGGGTTCTGTCAGTAAGCCAGTTGGCAACCTATCGAATGACGTATGGATTAGTGCCCAGCTTAGTAAGTTTATTTATGATTCCAGAGTGGGGGATGGTGTCAAAGGCCTTGGTGAGGTCCAGATAGGCTGTGTGAATCACCTTACCCTTGTCCACGTCTCTGGAGATTGATTCAAAGAAGTCAATCAGGTTCAGGAGACAAGATCGGCCCTTCCCGAACCCAAACTGCATGGGGTCTAGTGTTTGAAGGTTGCCAATGTCTTTGTTTATAAGTTCCATGATAATACATTCCATGGCCTTGCAGAGTAGGCTCATCAGACTGATGGGGCAGTAGTTCCCGGGATCCAAGGTGGATCTCCCCTTTTGGAGTGGGATAACTGTAACTGTGCACCACTCAGTGGGCACGAAGCCTGAGGTGAGGCTATAATTAAAAATGACACTTAGGTGAGATGCCAGTTCATTTTGTATTTCATGTAGTACACCGCCTGGGATGATGTCTGGTCCCATGGATGCTGTATTCTTAGCTTTGGAGAGTGCATTTTTATCTGTGTGGCTGTTATTACCATAGTTTGACAATCTTTCGGTATTGAGATGGGCCCTTTAGGGGGTGAGAGGGGGGTGAAGTTTGCACTGAATCGATCTATCAGGATATTGGCAATATCCTTGGGATCAGTATATTTAATGCCATTCTGTTGTAGCTCAGAGCAGATCTGAGCATTGCCATTTAGATTCTTGACATAGCTATAGAATGCCTTCTGGTTATCTTTGGAATCTTTGGCAATTTTATGTAGTGAACCCATATATATATATATATATATATATATATAGATATATATATATAGATATATAGATATATATATATATATATAGATATAGATGTATACAAACACATACATATATATATATATATATATATATATATATATATATATATATATATATGTATGTATGTATGTGCACGTCTATCATAATGCAGATAGTTTAAATGGCTTGATTTTTGGCAGGTGGCTCTCTCGCTCCTAAGAGAATATTGCAATGGCATCTAGGTAGGCTGCTGCATATTTAATGTAGGATATATGGATTTTATTAGCCTCCGGTATTTGCAGGTGTGGAAAATGCCTCTTTTTTCCTTAGCATCTTTGACTAGTGGGATTTGCCGATAGCCTTGGAGTAAGCCCAAAGTGAACAGAAACCTATTCTTTTTTAATTTTTCAAATAGTTCATCCACTACTAAGGGACACTCTGCAAGTTAATTCTACCATGTCACATAGCACAAGGAGTCGGACAGCCATGGATGCTAAGCCCGTATGGCAGGCATCTACTCAACCAAACATTCTAGTTATAGGTAACTCCATTGTAAGATGTACATATGTATATCCTACCAAGGAGAGTGACAGTTAGTTGCTTGTCTGGCAGCAAGATCCATCAGATCTCACATGCTCACAAATCCTTGAACAACAAGTACCAATATGACTCTGTCATAGTACATATGGGTGTCAATGACTTCAGATGTACCTCCATGACATATATGGAGAGAAACGTGATAGAACTCTATGAGCTTAGCACTGTGCAACATTCTACCTTCGCCATGGATGATGCTATAGTATGAGAAAAAATAATTTAACTCAATAATTGGATACATTTTTTCTGTCATTTGAAGGGGGTTCAGTATTTGTCAGCCTAAAAGGATATGATCTACATATCATGGTGATTCACCATGGATGGTCTGTATCTGTCCCCTCTAAAGTTTTGATTATTGACAAAGATATTGTCCGCTACCATAGAGCCTTTTTTAGGCAATGTAGACCTGATTAACTTACCAACATGATGAAGCAAGCAAAGGAAAATACAAAGATGTTGCTGATCAATGCTAGGAGCCTGAACAAGAAACTGCTGCAAGCCCTACTCACTGTGGAGGATGTAGAAATCTATGTAGTGACTAACACATGGTTTAAATAGCAGAATGCACCCCAGCTGTGCGTGGCTATAATGCTTTCCACACATTATGACTAGCTGCTGTGCAGGAGGGGAAAAAAAGTGAAGATGTCGCAATCTTCATTCAGAAGAGACTCATATAAAGGCCGGTAAAGCAGCATGATGTATTAGGGCTTCTTCATATCCAAAAGACCATCAGAAATGTCCCATGTCACATATCAGCTATCTATAGAACTCCCTCTATGACCCAAGAAAGCCACAGCACCTATCTACATGAACTGAAATCACTCAGTATTACTCACAATACCATTTTCCTTGGTGATCTAAACTATCCAATTATACACTGGGAAACTTACACCAGCACAGAGACTACTTGAATTAATCAATACAAATGTCCGGGAACAATTAGTCAGAGCACCCACTAGGGGAACAACATCTTGGGTCTTGTCCTTATTAATATGGGGGCATCATGCACCATCTCTTGCATAACTTTGTCACATGCTGGTCATTTCAGAAAGCAGTCTCCTTTGAAATAAAATTGAAAAGAGACCCTGCCCATTCAAGGTTCCTTTAGAAATTTCTCTAAGCTGAAGCACCTACTAATAAGCAATACATTGGAAAGCTTCAAATCTCTACCAAACACAGTAATTCTAGTGAATATGCAGAAACGTGCAATATCACACTATACCAGTATGTAGACAGCTGCATAGATACAGCTGTACCCTGTATGAGTAACAGCAAGGCAAACCCCAGAAAAAAACCCTTGATGCAATTTTTCCAACCTCTTATCACAATAATTCTGATCAAAGCCTAAAATAATAGAAAGACAAAGGCCCAAAAATAGAGGCAGATTTTAAATATAACTCTTACAAACTTAGAAAGTTGATAAAATAACATACTTTGTGTTAATGTACATTTTCTGAAGGATATGAAGTCTGAAAATCAACAAAATAATCAAGAAGGTACGGAATGCACTATGAGTGGAAGAAAAAATTTATTAAGAGCTTTTGTCTGTCAGTACAAAATGACTTCATCAGAATAACTTAAAATAATTGCAAGCACATTATATAGCCTCACTTTGCTGTTAACAGAGCATTCCAATTAATCAATCGAGTAATAAACTCCTAAAATTTAGAGACATTCACTATATGAATCCAAAGCATATAAAACCAGGGAAGTGTAATATGTTTTGAATAACAACATCTCAATGAAGCATCATGTCTACGAACAACACATTTTTTTTAAATAAAACCATATACTAAGTATTTACATTTAAAATTACAGTCCAGCAAAATTACAGATAGTAAATGAATAAAAGTCACAATTTCAGGGAAAAATACAAAATGCAAAAATTTTAGTACAAGAGTTTAGACAAATTATAGTAACTAGCCTAGAGAGAACGTATGAATAAAAAAGGTTATATAAATATGCAAAATCCTAGGAAGTACAAAAGGTAATGGGAGTAAGAAACTTGACATAGTAAGACAAGACCTATGTTGAGAAACTGGATCCATAGTAGTTGGAAAGTGCAATGATGGGGAGTTGTATCAAGTTATGCATGGGCAGATCCAAGTTTCCAGAAAGTGTGGTTTAAGTAGTTTTTTGAATTGTGTAATATTTGTAGTAGAGATAATGGGGGAAGGGAGGTTATTCCAGGCCTTAGCAATGGTATAAGAGTACAGAGATTTTCCTGCAGTGTTGTTAGCCCTAATGGTACTGAGGAGAGATGTAGTGGTAGAGTGTAGGGGGCGAGTGGTAGAGTAATGGGTGAGCAGATGTTGTAAGGCAGGAGTTTTCTCAGGGTTGGTCAGGATGTTAAATGCAGTGGTTAGCTGTCGGAAAGTGAGTAATTGGGGTGATTCTAGCCATTTAAGGTGTCTTGGTACTTGGTAGTGGTGGGTTCTGAAAGTAGAGTTATTGGTAAATTTAGTAATTTTGTTGTAACATGATTCCATTTTATCAAGATCAGCTTTTCTAATGTGGGTTAAAATTGGGGCTGCATATGTAAGAGTGGACAGAAGGTGAGTTTGAGCTAAGGTGATTCTTGACTTATCAGTGAGAAAGTGTTTGTACCTATAGAGAGTACCCATTTTCTTATGAACCTTTTGGACAGTTTGAGCTATGTGAACATTGAAGTAGAGATTGTTGTCTATTTCTACCCCAAGGAGTTTGGTGTGAGTTGAAGGAGTGATTAGTGTACCATTTTTGGATGAGATAGAGAAGGATGGGGAAATGGACTTGGATTTATTTGGAGTGAATAAAAGTAATTTGGTTTTGTTGGGGTTAAGGATGAGTTGAATATCATTGATCCATTTTTCAATAGCAGAGAAAGCTTGTTGAGCAAGTTGCTGTAGGGTAGAGAGAGATGGGGCTGCACAGATGAGTGTTGAGTCATCAGCGTACTGTATAAGAGTGCCTTGGTTTATGGCAATGTGCAGGTTGTTTGTAAAGATGGAAAAGAGAAGTGGACCCAGTATTGATCCTTGTGGTGTTCCAATGGAATTAGGAAGTAGGGGAGATGGGACATCTTGCCATTGGACAGCCTGTTGTCTTTCGCAGAGATAACGTTTGAACCAGAATATAGTAGAGGTAGCAAAGGATAAGGATATGAGGGCATCTAATAGCTTTGGGTGTGACAATATGTTGAATGCCTTGGAAAGGTCCAGGAAGGTAGCAGAAACAAAATTGTTATTGTTCTTATGGTAGTTAATTTGATTTGTGAATGAAATAAGTGCAGTAGTTGTACTGTGATGTGGACGAACGCCATGTTGGGTGTGGGAAAAAAGGTTGTGTGTGTTCAGGTATTGCATGACTTGAAAATTAATATACTTTTCAAGGAGCTTAGATAATGGAGGAAGTATGGCTATTGGGCAGTAGTTCGAGTAGTCATAGGAGTGGCCAACTTTATGTAGGAGAATGATGAAGGAAATCTTCCAGAGTTGAGGGACATATGCTTCCTGAATGGACCGGTTAATAAGGATTGAGACTGGATAGGCCAGTGAGTCAGCTGCCATTTTTAGAAAGGTAGCAGGTATACCATCTGCGGCTAAAATGGTAGGTTTTAAGTTAAGGAGTTTTTTAATTTTGGTTGTAGGAACAGGTGAGAGAATGAAGGGGGATAAGTCAATTGTTGTAGTAGTACTGTTTCTTGGTGATTTTGCATTTTTAGTTATGGTAGTGGAATTGTTTTTGGATAATTGGGTGGACAGGGTCTGTATTGAGTTTATGAAGTGTTGGTTAAATTGGGTGGTGATGCCATAATTATTGTTAATTGGAGATGTGGGGGTAGGAGTTATTGTTTTACCGGGTTTTAATAGGGAGTTAATAGAATGCCAGAATTTAGGAGGGTTTTTTGAATATTTTTTTGGAGATTTAAAAAGTAGTTTTGCTTATCTAGTTTGGTTTGTTTGTTTACTAGATTCCTTAGATGTCTATAGTTTTGCATGGCCTGGTTAGAACTATCTTTTTTCCATATCTTCCAGGCCTTGTTTCTAGCTTTAAGTAGGGCTCTAGTATCTCTATGTAGCCCTGGGGCATAATTTGCTTTGACTTTTGTTTTTCTAATGGGAGCAATAGAATTGAGAACATTGATAAACACATTGTTGAAATAGTCAACTGCTTTGTCTAGCTCTAGGGCTAGAAGGGGTTTCCAGTTGCATTTTTTTAAGATGTCATTTAGGTTGACCTTGTGTACATCCCTAATCTGTCTGTAAATGATAGGGTTTGAGTTAGTAGTATGTTTCCTTAGAAGGAAATTGGGGTGATGGTCACTTAGGCCATTTGGAAGGCATCCTATCTGGTAGATTTGTCTGGGGTTGTTCACTAGTGTCCAATCAATTATGGATTGTTTGTGAGATTTGTTATCTATTTGAGTGGGTTCATGAATAAGTTGAGTAAATCCATAAAGGTTGATCTGATTAGAGGGGTTAGAGGAGCTACATGCTTGCCAGTCTGTGTTCAGGTCCCCCAATATAAAAGTTTCTTGTGGCAGGTTATGGTTAAACCATCGAAGCATTTCTTCTATGGTGGAAATGTTTTTACTTGGAGGGTAAAGAATATTTATATTTTTTCACTGTTTAGGGCCAGGACAGATCCTATGGTCTCAACATTTTGAAATAAGGGTATAGGGTTAAGGAGGGGGTTAAGGTTAAATGTGTTCTTAAATAAAATAGCGACACCACTTCCTTTCCTACCAGATCTGTCTAATTTTAGAATATTATAACAGTGTGGGAGGATTTCTTCACTGGGGATGGTGGGTTTTAACCAGGTCTCAGTTATGGTTATTATGTCAGGAGAGTTTTGACTAATAAAGGCATGCAAGTCAGGGAGTTTGCTGGAGATACTTCTGGTGTTTATGTTTATGATGAGTAGATCAAATTTTCCTTTGCTAATAAATATATTGTGAAATGGACCTGGATTAGGATGTATATTACCTGAGGCCAGAAGTGTTGTTGTGATATGTAAAATGTGTTTAATTATATGTGATAGATTGTAGATAAATGTGATGTCTTACGAGTATGAGGAGGAGGTATTAGGGTTTTATATGTGTGTGGCAAAATGTTATCCTTAAGAAACTGCTACATAAACTAAAACCCTGCTCTACCTCAGCTGATAATCTTCCACCACACATTCTCACAATCGCCTACCCAATCAGTATCCTTATAAATAAGTCTTTATCTGAATCAGAAGTACCTACCATATGGAAACAATCTCACATCACCCTCATCCACAAAGGAGGCAACTCTTTTGATCTATCCAATTTCCGTCCTATATCCATCTTATCACCCATATCCAAAATTCTCAAAAGGGGTATCCATCAGCAGGTAATGCAATATCCATTGCAAAACAATCTTTTAACCAAAACCCAACATGGCTTCTGACCTATCCACAGCACAGCTACAGCCATGTTTTCTTTTACAGACACCATAAACAAGGCCAGAGATGCAGGATGCTATACAGCCGAAGTGTTCCTTGATTTCTCCAAGACCTTTGACACAGTGTCTCACCCCTTACTATTAAACACATTGTCTAACTTGGGCTTTTCACATAACACAGTAAAATGGTTTCAGAGCTACCTCAAGGATTGTAAACAATTAGTGAAATGGTCCAATGAACTCTCACCCTTTCTCCACAACCCTATTGGAGTCCCTCAAGGCTCCATTCTAGGACCCTTACTATTCAACATTTTCACAAACAACCTTCACACTGTCTGTCACACTGGCTCCCTCATTCAATACGCTGATGATTCCACCATAATCTGTATTGTTCAATCACTACCAGAACTACTTTCAAAAACTCAGAAGTCCTTTACTGCAGTCAAATCCTGGCTAAGAAATGCCCAACTCTTTCTTAATCCAAAGAAGACAAAACTAGTATTTCATCCCAAGAACCCCTCCTCTGTCACTGATCATTTTAACATCCTTGCATCTGACAACACTGTCATAGAAATAGTGCAGAAAGCCAAACTTCTAGGAGTTATCATTGATAGTAAACTTTCATTCGACCCCCATATACAGCAAAATATAAAGAAAACTTCCCTCCCTTCTTTATGATGCCCTATCCTAACTAACTTACAAACTTCTATCATAAGCAAGATGGAGCAGTGCTACAACAAAGTTGCAAAGTTTGCCACAAACTCTAAATATCACACACACCACTGTAAACCACTCCTAGAATTAAACTAGCTTGATCTCCCCAACCAAATTGCCTTTATTCAGTTATCCATCGTACACAACCTTATTTTCAAGCCTACTGCCTGCCCTGCACTAGCTAATCTAGTCACACCTTACACGCCACATTGATCCCTAAGATCAAAAGACAAAAATCTCTTAGTTATCTCAAAACCAACAAGAAAACCAGGTCACGCTCTGTATTCATACTCTGCCTCTTTATACTTTGGAATTCACTACCTCTAGCTACCAGGTCTATACCTGGCCTAACCCATTTCAAAGCCTCTTTAAAAAGTCATCTCAAAAAGACATGGCTCTGCTCCTGCATAAAGCCTGCCTGATGCTCAGAACTTCCTCTTCTTCCACACTAGCCTCATCCACCTCTTCTGTCACATTTCAATCCTTCACAGTCTGCAAGATCCTAAGTCTCTTCTAACACCTTCTCTGTTTCTATGCCATATCCTTAAGCTACTGCTCAGGCTGTATTGCTACTATTCTTAACTCTCTCACTGTCTTACTGCATCACTAATTTTCTGGCTATTATTTTCCTAACTGAAACTATCATTTTATTTATTTTTTCATGTAGTACAGCAGTCAGTGTCACAGACTGCGCAACCTACGTACAATTTTTGGACACTACATCATGTGTAGTGAGAGTGACTATTATTGTCAATAATGTTTAACTCTATAGAATAATCTAGATGTGTAGTATACATTGTAACATCTTGTAACATAGTTTGTTCTTTCAACTTATTTTGTATAGTATTTCTAGTGTGATCTGTACTGTATTGGATTTTACTGTATTTTTATTGTACTGTATATGGAGCTTTTCTCCCGGGCCTCTGCTGAAAATGGGTTCTGTAGACCCAGTTAGATCACCCCAGTAAACAAATGTCAAATAAATAACTAAATAAATAAATAATAAAATAAATTATAAGCCCTCTGTACTCAACCCTCATCAGACCACTAATAGAGTACAATGCTCCCTTTTTAATGTACCTCACCAGACACCTGAAACAGCTGGAGAGACCACAAAGGTTTCTCACTAAGATTCAGGGCCTACATGAAAAGACCTAAAGCCCTGTCACTGTACTCTGTATATTATAGGCTGCTGAGATGCAACTTGTGCCTGGTCTGTGGATCAGTCTGTGACCCTGCCCTAATGGAAATGCTGCAGTCTCTGACCCTGCCCTAATGGAAATGCTCTGCAGTCTCTGACCCTGCACTAATGGAAATGCTGTACATCCACAAATCAAATGGGACAAAAGTCACTCGCTCCAGGGATCTCAACCAAGCCTGTGCATTAACAGAACATACTGGAGAGACAGATATTATCTCCCAGCGATTGACGGTCCTCTGGAATAAACTCCCGATTCATGTAAAACAGAGCTCCTCAATGACCCTATTCAAGCACAACCTAGACAACTGGATGGCAGACTGCAAATTCACTTCGGGGGTGGCACCTATGTCCCTCATGGACAGGGGTAGTCAGTGCTGATCACAGACTTGCTATGCAAATAACGACCATCTAACCAAGCTCAATTAGGTAACATGGGTGTAACATGGCTAGGCTTGTAAAGGCCCTACAGCCATTAGCCTAGCAACCTCCTATGAACCATAGCACATAAAGCACCAAAAGTTATGGATTTAAGGTGGTGATTACCTACTAAGTGGTGCATGTGAATAGCTGAGAAAAGGGCAGAGGTGAGCTAAGGCAAGAGTAGGGACTGTAGTCTTTTAGATGCTGTGACCGTTAAATTCATTAGACTCCTGTGTTTCTCCACATGGGTAGTAAACTCCATTTTAGTGAAGTTAGATGACAAATTAATCAATTACCAAGAGCGTGTCTGGTACAAGGAACAGCAGAAAAGTTGGGTTCAACACTGCCTGTTATGGAAATGAGAGTTATTCTGAATTTTAGAGTAGACAGTAAGTAGTTTCTTTATCAGTACAGTTTGTCGTAGATTCGCTGTAATGTCAGTGGGTAACCAGCCAGTGTTTTGCAGAAAGAAATAAGAGGCTTCCCCTCCATTTGTTGAGACAAAACTCACTGAAGCTTCAGTTGGCTGAATCAGTTAATCCTTCAGCTAGGCTAAATGAAAAAGAAAAAGTATTTGGGTGGGGGCATTCCTGCACCAACCCCCCCCCCCAATTCTCTTTCTTGTATATAGTAACTCCATTCGTGCTTAGCCACAGAGGGGAGAAAAATGTTGAATCCCTGTCAGAGCAAAGCTGGAAACCACAACAGCAGCGATTTCTGTCCACATGTACAGAATCCAGTTACATTATTGTTAAATAAGAGCTCTAGTGCCATTACTTTTATGTGGCTTTTCTATGACTTTGCCCTTTGCCATAATTCTGTCAGTTTTACAGTTATTTCTGTATGATTTTCAGGGTCCATGTTCCATACCTTGTGCTGCTTTAACTTTGTCACAAAGGTCTTAGCACATTACATGTCATTATTCTTTTCATCACATTCTACTACCATCTCTACCTTTGCCACTTTGTCACCTAATTAATATCTTACCTCTTTTAACTAGTTTCTCTTCACTGTAAAAATGCTTCAACTGCTGACACTGCATCTTCAATCAAGTAATAAAAATGTTACTATTATCACTGCCTCTTGCATCACAGAGCCCCCCCCCCCCTTCCTCATGCATATCCCTACTAACCCACAGTAGTTAGCAAAGGCACCATCTGCCAACAAAGGAAGGCTCTGTCTCTAGCTTCTCATTCTGTCACCCTCCCTGTCTGTCTCCCCCACCCTAATGCTTTGAACGGAAGAAACATAGGGCCAGATTCAGGAAGGCTTACACGGAGTTCAAGAGTAGTGTAAGCCTCCCGATTCAGGTACAGCCCAAACCTCCATGTAAGAGACAGCTAACACGTCTCTTACACGGACTGGGCGTGGAAATGCTCAATACCTCATTTGCAGCTCAAAGATATGCAAATGAGGTATTTGAGCGATCCACGAAACTGAAACCAGTCCATGTAACGGACGTGTTAGCTGCAGAAATGTACTCAGCTGACAACTGAGTACATTTCTGCAAAATCTAAAATGGAGCTGTGTCAGCTCTAAATAAAGGGTGCATATGTTTCATTAAGCATGCCAATGGCCAAATATGTGGCCATTGGCATGAAAAAGTGTTGCAAAAATATGTTATATAACTTTTTTTTTTCGTGGGATTATGATGTGTAACTGCAGCGCACACCCGCGCAAACGGGGTGCGCTACCTAAAACTGAAAACCGAAGCTTATAAGCCCACAATTGTGGGATTTATGTATTACATGGAATGTCAATGGAGGGACTTGCAGATCAAAAACAATATGGCCTCCGTTTAGTGGTTGGCAAGGGGGGGAAGCTCCGTGTAAGACATGTAACTAAGCATTACTAGGCAATCCTATGTAAATGAGGGTTACAATACTGAATCACACTGCCACATAGGTAATGAGCACTTTCTGAGTAGTGTAAGAGTTAGAGAAGGGGAGGAACAGAGTAAGAGGTAGGTGACATCACAGGGGAAGGATAGAAACAAATGTACCAGATTGGAGGGCAATGTAAGGTGACAGATGACAGACAGACATCAGGGAGGGAGGTGTGTCCCAACAGAACACTAGGAAAGTCAAGAAATTGAAGGTTTACGCTATCCCTACACTCAAAGTTTCTTGATATACGTGCATGTGCGCGTGTGCGCGCATGTAAGGCAGGTTCAACATGTGGGAGCGTGTTGCAAACTGTTTACAACGGTTTGCGCGGGCGTGCACGTGTTTAAGGCAGTGTGCGCGCGTGTTAACATGAATCAGCCAAGTTCACACCGTGTAAGGATGTGTGCGCTCATTTAACACCGTGTAAGGATGTGTGCGCGCGTTTAAGTAACTGTGAGCATGCTTAAGTTGGTGTGCACATTGCTCCCCCTGAGGAAACAGAGAGGAAACAGGAAACAACCAAAATGCAGGGAAACTGCCAGAGGATACTGCTGGAGTTAATTGCTGGAAACAATTGGAAGCAGGCAATTACACAGGCAGACTAGAAGCCCAACCCAGCACTTAAAACACTGCAAAGAACAGTGCAGGCTGTTTCTCAGAAGAGATACTGCAAGAAAGTAAGCTATCAGAATTGAAAACTGAAAAAAGCTGAACTCAGAGCAGAAATGCTAGGGGCTGCCATAGCTGTTATAATCAGGCATAGGCGAATTGCTGAGGGTGGTGACAATGCAGATGCTGACAGACAACCCAGAGTGAGGAGAAGGAGAAGAGTATACAGGCCCAGGGTCACCTATCATGGGTTACATGAGCTGGAGATAGAGCGCTACAGAGTGGACAGAGACCTTCTGCAGCAGATTGTTGAGCTGTGCAGGCCACATCTCACACACAGAACCAACAGAGGGAACCCATCCCAGTGGAAACCAAGGTATGTGTTGGCCTAAGAATACTAGCAACAGGTACCTTCCAGAGACCAACTGATGATATGATGGGGATATCACAGGCATCAGCCTCCAGGGTACTGCACCAGTTCCTGGATGCCATGTCAGCACATGTCGGTGATCATATATATGTCCCTAATGACCGTGAGGTTGTGGCCAGCAATATGCGTCTCTTCCAGCAAATAGCGGGATACCCTGAGGTGCTGGGTGCAATAGACTGCACGCACGTATGCATCAAAGCACCAGCTGGTGAGCGGAGTAGAGCCTACATTAACCACAAGGGATACCCCTCCATCAACTGCCAGGTCGTGTGTGATGCCCAGGGCATAATAATGAATGTGTGTGCTGGCTGCCCTGGGAGCTACCACGATTCCCACATCTGGCATCTGACGCAGCTGTACCAATCATTTGCCAGTGGGGACTTCCCACACGGACACCTAGTGGGGGATGCAGGTTATGCACTTGAGCCGTGGCTGATGACACCCATCAGAAATGCACACACACCTGAACAGGAACGCCATAATGAGGCACACGCACAAACACGTAATGTCATAGAGCGTGTGTTTGGGCTGCTCAAGTCACGGTTCCGGTGTCTGGACACATCTGGTGGAGCCTTGCAGTACACACCAACTACATGTACCCAAATGGTCATGATATGTGCTATGCTACATAATATGATCCCGCGGAAACAGCTGCAGCAGGACCAGCACAGGGCTGGGCCTAACATCTCCCCACCACTGCCAGGGCCACCACAGGCAGAGGGTGACTCGGAGGAGGAACAACCTGACCTTGTCCCAGTAGGCAGAAGGAGGCGTGCCCAGTATGCCCTGGCCTTGGCAAAGAGGCAACGCATAGCACATACACTTGGTCAGTAGGAACACTGGGACTGATACCCGCTCTGACTCACTCATATAGTAACAGGGATGCCTAACATGACACAACCTGCTTCCAAACATGTACAGGGAGTGTAGTATGTGCATCCGACAGAGGCAGCCCTGCAGCACCACCTGAGGCATGAATGCCATGTGTTAAGTAATGTAATACCATGTACCATATGCACACCTGAGGACCCAACTAACATCCACCCTCACCAATCATAAACCACAAAACACAAACCTACCTCATACGCACCACAAGGGATAGGAACCTAGATGTAATGCTACCCAATGCCAGAAGTATAAATGCTGCAGTGTAAACGCACACAGTATAGAGAATGTAGATGTCAGTGCTGTAATAGAAAACAGGGTCAAAGCCCACATCAGCACCCTGACACTACCAGGTCACACCTCATACAGTGATGTACATGTGCAAAAACATGGAACAAGCTACAAAATGAGGGTGACTAGCAATAAATGGCATGGCTAACCACACACCCATGTTGGTACCACAACAAGAAGCAACATGGATTACCCATGGTCAAATACCAATGGCTAAAACTGACTACTACTATATAGCCTGCTGCAGACCACTGTCCTAATAGCAGGAACTGCCCCAGGCCTACTCTGGCAACGTGAGTGTCAAACAAATTATTACTGTCAACCCGGGTGCCCAGGTCCCTGATAACCTCTTCTGTGCTTAGAGGATTGCCACCTAGATGGGAACTAGGGGTAACCCTGTTGTTCCCAAAGGGTATGACTATGCATTGTTTAGTGTTTAACGTAAGGCCATTGCTCTGGCACCAGTTATCCGTGTCTATGAGACCCTTCTGAAGGATGTCTGTATCAGATGGGTTTCCAACTATGGTTCCCAGTTTGCAGTCATCTTCAAACTTTGTCAGCCGTAATCCTCCTGTGTTTGCTTGTACTTCTGAAAAGTAGATGCTGAACAAAAGTGGGCCCAGGACTGAGCCCTGTGGGACACCACTTGTGACAGTTTTGGAGTGTGACATGGCACCAGCAACTTTGACCCTGTGTGTTCTGTCACTTAGCCAGTTTGCAACCCATCCTGTGATGTATGGGTTCACATTTAAGCTGGTGATGTTTTCAATGATACCCGAGTAGGGTATTGTGTCGAAAGCCTTTGCCAGGTCAAGGTAGGCTGTGTGGACTGCCTTGCCCACGTCAATGGCCTGGGTGACTGTCTTGAAAAAGTCAACCAAGTTTAAAAGGCATGATCTGCCCGTGACAAAGCCAAACTGGGTTGGATCCAACGTCTGCAAGTCCCCTATGTCTTCATTTATTATTCCCATTATGATCCTCTCCATAGCTTAGCAGACCAGGCTTGTCAAGCTGATGGGATGGTAGTTTCGGGTTGGTGGAGGCACCTCCTTTGTGAAGTGGGTCCACCATTGCTGTATGCCACTCCTTGGGCACATATCCTGAGGTGAGGCTAAGATTAAAAAGCTGCCCTAACTGCGGGTTTAATTCCTCATTGAGTTCATGGAGCACACAACCGGGGACACCATCTGGTCCCATGGATAAAGTGTTTTTCGCCTTGGATAGAGCAGTTCTCACCCCAGCATTTGAGATGTTTGGGGGGCTACAATCCTCTGGTATAGATACCCCTCCAGTTGGGGGGGGGAATCCGCACTGAACCTGTCAGCCAGTATGTTGGCAATGTCTGTAGGTTCAGTGATATTTACATCATTCCAAACTAATTCTGAGCATATCTGGGAGTTCCTTCCCAGGTGTCAAACATAGGTAAAAAAGGCCTCATGATTGTCCCTTGAGTCCTGAGTGGGTTTACTCTCAAAATTTGCCTTGGATGATTGTATGGGGGAACCCAGTGTTTTACTCATAATGAGCAGGGGTGTCTTCCCTTCTACGGATTTCGCTCTATCTTGTAGTAGCTCCTTCCTTTTGTTGTAGAGCTTGTTTATGGCTGGGGTCCACCAGACTGGATGCTTGCCTCTGGTACAAAGAGTCTTTGTTTTGTTTGGGATTGCCTGATCCATGCAGTCCTGGAGGTGCTGGTAGAAGGCATTTGTAAGTGATACAGCGGCTTGGGTAATGGTGTCCGCTGGCTTGGGGGCCTTGAAAGAGACCACACCAGTCTTTAGAAGTGTGAAGTCGGCTTTTGAGAAGGTCTTCACTGTTTGTTTTTCTATCTGGGGTGGGGCTGGGATGTGGACTCCCACTGAGATTAGTTCATGATCTGATCTCACCAATGATGGGTATACTTCTGGTGTTGAACAGTGTGACCCCATGTTCGTGATGATGAGTTCTAGTATGTTGTCTCCACTTGTGGGGATGGTGACTAGTTGTTCCATGGCATTTGAGTGTATGAACTCTTGGAACCTTTGGGTTAGAGTGTTGTGGCTTGAGTAGTGATCCCAGTCTATATTTGGATAGTTGGAATCACCCAGTATGATGGTGTTCGGAGATACATTTATCCCCTCCAGTATTTTCAGGACAGCTGTGTGAGGTACCTGAGTTTGAGAGGGTGGCATGTAACATGCTACAAACTGCAGAGCAGTCTTGCCTACGGTTACTTGCACCTGGATGGTCTCCGATGCATTGTGTGTTGCCACCAACCTTGAGGTGAGGGTGTCCTTGATGAATATGGACACCCACCCTCCTTTCTTGGTGTTGTCCGGATTTTGGGGCCCGAACGCATGATATGAGGTAACACCCGATAGTGCCGGGGTGCTGTCAGAAGCCGTGAACCAGGTTGCAGGCACAGCACAGACATCAATGTTCTACATACTGAGAAGGGTGTCGAGTGTGTGCAGCTTGAGGTTGAGACTTCTGGCATTGAGCAGCATTACCCTTAGTGTTTTTCCTTTTCTGTGTTCTAGGGTGGTAGGTGTAGAATCTGATTCTTGCATAAAAAAGGCACAATGGGGGTGGCAAGAGCCTCAGCCAAAATCCGGAAGCCCAGGGGTGACAGGTGCAAGCCGTCCCTTGCAAATCAGTGTGGCCTGTCCAGCATGTCATCCCAGGCAGACAGACGTTGGACCCCCTTTGAATGACACCATAGCTTAAGCAAATTATTACAGCTGATCATCTTGTCTCTGTTTATGTGGCATCATACTTGGTGAAGGTAGGATACTGCTCAAGGTCAGGGTCATACCTGCCTGGCCTACATAATCAGAGAGATCCTCTATGTCTCTTTTCATGTAGTCCAGGGAGGTACATCTCAGGTCGTTCACACCAGCATGGATAATGACTGAGTCAGACTTGTACTTGCAGTTGAGTGACCTGAGTGCTTGCATTATGTGGTGGATTCCAGTGCCCGATAGGCAGCTTACTGTGACCTCCTCCATACTCGATCTGGTGAGCGGGACGTCAGTGTGTCTGACTATGGAGTCACCTAGGACAAGTGTGTCTGGCATTGTGTTTGGCCTTAAGGGCTGTGACTGTTTGGCACTCTGACTCTGTGGTCTATGTGTTGCATGTGCTGTGCCCTGTGGAGGCAGTTGTGTGGGTGTCTGCTGTGGTGGCCCCTGCTGTTTTGGTAGAATTCTGATCAGAGCCTCCGAGTATGTCTTTGTGTGTCTATGTGTATGATTTTAAGTTGTGATAGTGCTATGTGAGACTGGGTTTGTGGTGTGTGTGGTTACCTTCACCTTCTCTCTGGTCTTGCTAGTCCTATGTTGAGAGAGCTCAGCCTCCACTTTGGCTATATAGTTGCATCTCTCACATGTATGTGTGTTTTATGGGAGAAGGAGAGGGTTGTCAGTGTACATGAGGCAATTGTAACATTGCCTCAATATTCCCAGGTTCACCAGCTGAGCAGGAGAGGACACTAGCAACTGATCCCTAGACATGCTAGAAGGAATAGACAAAACAATGTTGGAATACAGGGAGATATCAAGCCCCCAAACCACATCATAGTGCTTGACTGACAATACCTACACATACACCATAGTTTCATAGTGTCATAGTTTACTACTAGGCTATCTGCCCTAGTGCATGTATAAGCCTAGCCATAGTGATGTGGCTATTGCCACCCCTTATAGTGGTAATAAGTGTACAGAATAGATTCGAATATTGTGCCTCTGACTTAGTAGTGACACATTATGACCCCCTTACGTATTTGAATAACATGACTGTGCCTCTGTCTAGTCTGTGCCTCTGTCTCATATGCAGTTGTCCAGATGTCTCTTGAAGAGAGTCAGTGAGGGACTCTGTCTAACATGAACTGGGATACTCTGCTAGAGTGTGAGATGCCTCTGAGTTATGACTCTGTCCCTCCAGCATGTCCTATACATGTATGTGCTGAGATTCAAATCTTCAGCTCTCATGGTTCTGGTGGATTTGGATTGCTTGCAGTGGAGCATGTCCACCAAATCCTGATTGAACATGGTCTTGTATGTCAGGCATAGGTCACCTGTAAGTATGCGGTATGACACTGAATAAAGCTGGATTTCCTCTATTCTGGAAGCATATGACATGTGTTGTAGACCCCTGATCTTCATGGTAAGGTACTTTTGGGGTCTCTCCACCTGTTGCAAGTGCTGGGTGAGGTACATACCAAATGGGGCTTTGTATTCAATCATGGGCCTGATAAGGGAGAAGTATAGTGGTACAATGACCTCCTATGATCTGGATGGAAAACCCTCCATGATAAGGTGGGCAAGATAAAAAGTCTTTCTAACCACTTTGGCAACATGGGTGTCAAACGAGATGTCACTATCTACATGTGTCCCCAAGTGTCTGATTTGTTTTCTGTGCTCAGTAGGTTGCTGTCTATGTATTGATCTGTGGGTACTTTGTTCCTCCCAAAGGGGATGACTACACATCAGTTGCATTCAGTTTCAGGCCATGAGTCTGGCACCAGCTATCCGTCTTTGTGACGGCATTCTGTAGGATGTGTGTGCCGGCTGATGTATTCACTATGGTGCCTAGGTTGCAGTCATCTGCAAACTTTGTCAGCCACAACCCTTCTATGTTTGCTTTCACATCTGAAAAGTAAATACCAATTAAGAGGGGTCCCAGGACACATCCTTGTGGGACACCACCTGTGACTGGCTTTGAATCTGACAAGGCACCTGCAATGTTGACTTTATGGGTTCTGTTTCTTAGCCATTTTGCAACCTATCCTGTGACATATGGTGTTATATGTCAGCTGTTGAGCTTGTCTATGATGCCTGAGTGAGGTATTGTGTCAAAGGCCTTAGCCAAGTGCAGGTAGGCTGTGTGGACTGTGTAGCCCTCATCAATGGCCCTACTGACAGTTTCATACTAGTCAACTAGGTGCAAAAGGCAGGATCTGCCCTGTACAAAGCTGAACTGGGTGGGATCAAGGGTCTGTAGGTCAGCAATGTCTCTGTGTAAGAGCTCCATAATGACTCTTCCCATAGCTTTGCAGACAAGGCTGGTTAAGCTTGTGTGGTGGTAGTTGCCATGGTCTGTGGAGGCATCTCCTTTGTGGAGTGGGACCACTGTTGCCGTATGCCAGTGTTCAGGTACATATCCTGTAGCAAGGCTAAGGTTAAATAGCATTTGTATATATGGGTCCAGCTCCTTCTGGAGTTCACATAGCATGCAACCGGGATACCATCAGGTCCCATTGATGCTGTGTACTTGTCTTTGCTGAGTGCGGCTCTCACATGGACATCCAAGATGACAGTGAGGTTACATACAGCTGTGATAACTATCTTCTTTTGGGGTTGAGGGAGGGGGTAAATTGCACTGAAGCTGTCTGCCGGAATGTTGCCAATATCTGTCAGGTCACTGGAATATATGTTGTTGTGTACCAACTCTGAGCATATCTGAGGGTTCCCAACCAGGTGTCTGACATAACTGAAGAAAGTAGTGTGGTTACCTTCATTGTCTTTGGTGATTTATGTCCCCAAGTTGACCTTGCATGTCTTTATGAGATAATGTAGCTTTCTACTAGTGCTGATCACAGCTGTCTTCCCTTTTGGAGATGTAGCTCTGTCTTGCATTAGTATCCCTCATCTGTTATACAGTTTGTTTATGGCTGGGGTCCACCAGACAGGCCACTTTCCCTTTGTGGAGAGGGTCTTGTTTTATTTGTGATTGCATGGTCCATGCTTTCTGACATCTAGCTAAGGGGAGGTCATTGTGGTTCTGCAGTTATCTTTCATCAGCATTAGAAATGACCACAACAGCCCCTGTGGGTGTACCTCAGCAGACACATCCAGCAACTGTAAAGTCCACAACAGTACCTCACCAGGAGTATGAAAGAGCTGGAACACATGTAATGTGTCGCCTGATTAAACAGAGTGCAGCTCCACACACTGCCATGCTGTCCACCCAGACGCAAGCTGTGCCTGATGTAGAAAGCCATGTCCAAGCTGGAATCAATGCACATGCTGCACCTTGTACAATCTGAATGGCAGGGAGCTATGCACATGAGGGACCTGAACCCCAGCACTGACATACATAGGACAAGCTGTACTGCATTATCCATAACACAGAAGCCACCCCACGCATGAGTAAACTACCAGTACAGGTTATCCATAGAGTCACTGCTCGTTGATTCCCCTCAACAGGAATCCTAATGAGTGGATGGGAGATGGTAGGTTTACCCTGGGTATCAATGTTATGTCACAGGTAGACAGAGGCACAGTATACTAAACAAGACATATGTCATGGCAAACTACACTTACAATGTGTTGATGGACAAACACACTCTCCGACTAGCATTACAAATGGCCTAGGGCACATCGGTAGTGTTTGCCAATGTACACCCATGTTGTGGAATACACTACTGATGTTGGATGAGGCTGTTGTAAGTAGTTCACATCTGAACATAATGCAACATGGTCAGATAGGTGCATAGGTTTATACTAGGCTATCTTCCCTAAGGCAGGTATAAGCCTAGCCCAGAGTTTGTTGGCGTACACCACCCCTTATATGGAAACAGTACTGTGCCCATTATTTTGTCGTGCTTCTCTCCAGCAGTGACACAGTGATGATCCCCAGGGTAAATGTATGACCTCCCATCCACAGGTCAAGATACCTCTTGAACAGAGCCAGCAAGGTGCTCTGCCTCACATGGACCGGGATTGTATTCCACAGCATAGGGAGTCTCCGAGTGATAACTCCATCCCTCCAACATGTCCAACGTACATCCATGCTAAGGTGTAAGTCACTTGCACTAGTGGTTCAGGTGGATCTGCCGATTCTGAGGTGGAGCATGTCCATTTATTCCTGTTTGGACATGCCCTTGCATGTCAGGCACATGTCACCTCTAAGCAGACGGTATGTGACTGAATAGAGTGGGAGTGTCTTCAATCTGGCAGCATATGACAGATGTTGGGGTTCCTTTATCCTCTTGGTGGGGGACATTCAGGGTCTCTCCAATTGCTGCAGATGTTGGGTGAGATACATCCAGAATAGGGCATTGTACTCAATCACCGGTCTGATAAGTGAAGAGTACAGGGGAACAATGACCCACTAAATCTGGATGTGAATCCCTTCCTGATCAGGTGGGCAATGTAGAAGGTCTTTCTAGCCACTTTAGCAACGTGAGTGTCAGAAGAACGGCGACTGTCAACCTGTGTCCCCAGGTCCATGATAACCTCCTCTGTGCTTAGAGGATTGCCACCTATATGGTAGCATGGGGTTACCTTGCTTTTCCCGAAGGGTATGTCTACACATGTTGTGCAATTTGACTTCAGGCCATGGCTGTGGCACCAGCTATCAGTTTCCGTGAGTCCCTTCTGAAGGATATCCATGTCTGATGCACTGTCCACTATGGCGCCCAGTGTGCAGTCATCTGCAAACTTTGTCAGCCAAAGTCCTCCCATGTTGGTCTGTACTTCTGAGAAGTACATGACAAACAATAGGGGGCCAAGGACTGAGCCCTGTGTGACACCACTTGTGACCATCCTGGAGTCTAACATAGTGCCAGCAACTCTAACCCTGTGGGTCCCATCCTTAAGCCAGTTTGCAACCCATCTTGTGACATATGGGTTTACATTTTAGTTGGTAGGGTTTTCTACAATACCTGAGTGGGGTATTGTGTTGAAAGTGTTTGCAAGGCCAAGGTAGGCTGTATGGACTGCCTTTCCCTCAACAATGGCCTAAGTGACCGTTTTGAAGATGTCAACCGAGTACAAAAGGCATGATCTGCCCTTGACCAAGCCAAACTGGGACGGGTGCAATGTCTGCATGTCCCCTATATCTTTGTTTATGAGCTCAATTATGATCCTCTCCATAGCTTTGCAGACTAGACTTGTTAAGCTTATGGGGCAGTAATTACCAGGGTCCGGAGAGGCACCGCCTTTGTGCATATGTGCACAACTGGACCCTAACCAGGCTGTTGTGCACACTATGGAAATGTAAAGCAGTGATAGGACTACAGCCCAGGATACTGACCACCACAGTGAAAGTACTGAACCACTACACTATACAGTACTACAGTGTTAGGTCAGTATGAACGGATGTTGACAATTGTGTGCAAAGTATCCCATGCAAAACCTGCAGGCACAGTATACTCCCTGTTGTGTTCACATAAAAAGCATTTGGACAGTAACTACACAACATGGCACAGAACACACAACTATAAACTGGAGGTATTTGTTGAAGGTCACACTCATCCACAAATGTGATGGGCTGCAGAGTTCAACACATGGAAAGCCCACACTGGGCATGCTCACACACTTAGATAAATGAGACATCTTTCACACAACATGCCATGGGAAGGCTGAACTGGGCATGCTCACACACTTAGTCCAAATGTTACTCCTAGCAACTATGAAAACACACCAGAGGATGCTCATTCCCCTTTCTAGACACTGATGATGTCAGCACCCTATAAGTATATCAGGGGAAAGGAAATCTCCCAGTAATGTGAATAGTGCACTGTGCTATTGTGTCCATCTCTAGTGTCATAACATAGTTAGGTAGGGGTTTGAATCCAGCAAGAGGCAAGTGTGTGTGAAAGAGGAGTAAGTGTGTATGAAAGGAACATCCCTTTTGGCAACTGGGAAAACACACCACAGGATGCTCATTCCACTTTCTAAACTCTGATGATGTCAGCACCCTATAAGTATATCAGGGGAAAGGAAACCTCCCAGTAATGCGAATAGCGCACTGTGCTAATGTGTCCATCTCTAGTGTCATAACATAGTTAGGTAGGGGTTTGAATCCAGCAAGAGGCAAGTGTGTATGAAGGAGGGATAAATGAGTGTGTATAATAAAAACATCCCTTTTGGCAACTGGGAAAACCAGGCAAGTGTGTATGAAGGAGGGATAAATGAGTGTGTATAATAGAAACATCCCTTTTGGCAACTGGGAAAACACACCACAGGATGCTCATTCCACTTTCTAAACTCTGATGATGTCAGCACCCTATAAGTATATCAGGGGAAAGAAAATCTCTCAGTAATGCAAATAGCGCGCTCCGCTAATGCGTCCGTCTTTAGTGTCACAACTTAAGTTAGGTAGGGGTTTGAATCCAGCAAGTGGTAAGTGTATGTGAAGGGGGGTAAGTGTGTATGAAAGGAACATCCCTTTTGGCAACTGGGAAAACACACCACAGGATGCTCATTCCACTTTCTAAACTCTGATGATGTCAGCACCCTATAAGTATATCAGGGGAAAGGAAATCTCTCAGTGATGCGAATAGCGCGCTGCGCTAATGCGTCCGTCTCTAGTGTCATAACATAGTTAGGTAGGGGTTTGAATTCAGCAAGTGGCAAGTGTGGGTGAAGGGGGCTAAGTGTGTGTGTGTATGAAAAGAACATCCGTTTTGGCAACTGGGAAAACACAGCACAGGATGCTCATTCCACTTTCTAAACTCTGATGATGTCAGCACCCTATAAGTATATCAGGGGAAAAAAAATCTCCCCGGAATGCAAATAGCGCGCTGTGCTAATGCGTCTGTCTCTAGTGTCATAACATAGTTAGGTAGGGGTTTGAATCCAGCAAGTGTGTGTGAAGGGGGGGTAAGTGTGTATGATTGAAATATCCCTTTTGGCAACTGGGAAAACACACTACAGGATGCACATACCCCTTTCTAAACGATATCACAATTATTTATGGCTTTTGATTACAGACATGCCACGTGTGTTTTGCCCACACAGAATGCCCATGTGCGGGTTGTCCCTCACAATAATGCATGACATTGATTAAACCAGTTATGGCAATGCACACATGATGTATGTGTGTGCCAAATACACATATGTACCTGTGACCTTCAATAGTTACCATGTGTGATGCCTGCCACATGTGAATACATGGTATTTGCACAGGGTAACATTATGACTGTGGTCTTCTGTGCAGGTGCTGCATGTGGGATGTGTATATACAGTGTGAGATGTAGATGCTATCAGCCTAGTAGTGAGGGATACACACCTGGTCTGGGGCATATAGTCTACCTGTTGTTGATGAACAGGTGCTGCATGTTTTCACCTGTTGTGGGAGTGGTAAGACGTTACTCCATAGCAATGCAGTGACCGCATGCTAAGAACCGTTCAGCTAGGGTGTTGTAGCTACAGTAATTCATTAACATTCAGTAATATGTCAGAATCCCTGGTGAGGGTCTGATGCCAACCAAGGTCAGGGTTCTACCAGCCTGTGTCACTTGCTCAGCGATCCCTTCCATGTTCCCTATCATGTATCCCAGTGAGGGACATCCCACATCAGCTGTGGTGGCATGGACAATGACTGAGTCACATGTGTCCATGCATCTGACTGACCTGTATGCTTGTGTTATGTGGTGGACCACAGTGCCCCATGAGCATATCACTGTGACCTACACCTTGTCCAGCCTGGTGAGCATGTTCTCACTGTACTGGACAATAAAAGTACCTAACACAACTGCGGCAGTAGTGTTGTATAGCTGTACAGACTGTGCTTGTTTGGCACACAGGATTTGTGTGCTATGTGTTATGCGTGCTGTGTGCAGGCCTAATGTATGCCTGTGTGCCAGCTGCAGAGATGTCTGCCAGTCATGCAAGATGCTATCCTTAGGCTCCACAACTGGCCCGGTGTGTTTCCATGCTTGTATTGCTGTCAGTGTAGGTCCACATCAGATTGGTATTGCTGTCACTGTAGTATTTCATGCCACCCAACAGGTTATGCCAGTACTGGGTTTAAAGTGCTTAGTTCACAGTTTGGCCATGTGTTTCCATCTCATACATGTGTTGTACATCCATGGGTAGGGGATAGGGTTGACTGTGTACATGTGGCAGCTGTGACATTACTACATGACACACATATTCCACAACTGTACCATAGAGGTGACTGACAACTGACCTTTGCACATGCTACCATAGTATTGAGATTGCATTGGTGATTAACAGCACATAGGGCCAATGGTGAACAAGATACATAGGTCCATAGGTTCATACAGGGATGTCTACCCAAGGCATGTATCCACCTAGCCAGAATGTGTGTGGCTTTCAACATGCATTGTAAATCTGTCTTGCTATGCCCTTTTCCAAGGTTAGTATACTGTGCCTCTGTCTCACAGTGACACATAAGTGATACCCAGGGTAACCCTACAATGTCACATCCAGTCATTAATATCACTCTTGAAGATAGTCACTGAGTCACTCTGCCTAACCTCTATTGGGATAAAATTCCAGAATGAAGGGAGCCTCTGAGTTATGAATGTGCCCTCCAGCATGTCCTATGTATATCACTCCTGAGGTTCAAGTCTTTCCAGCGTGTATCCTGATGGGATCTGGATATTCTGAGGTGCAGCATGGCCATTAAGTGAGGGTTTGACATGGCTTTATATGTCAGGCACAAATTGCCTATGAAGAGGCAGTATGCCACTGAGTAGAGCTGCTGTTTCTTTAACCAGTCAGTATGTGGCATCTGTTTGAGCCCTTTGATCCTCTTGTCGAGGTACGTATGTGGTCTTTCCAGTTGCTGCAGGTGTCTGGTAAGGTGCATGCCGACAGGTTCATCATAGTCAATTATGGGCATGATGAGGGATGAGTAAAGGGGCACAATGTCCTCCCCTGATCTACATGTGGATCCCATCATGATGATGTGGCCCATATAACATGTTTTCCTAACCACTTTGTCCATGTTGTTGTCAAATGGTAGAATGCTATCAACCTGTGTACCCCAAGGTCCATAATTCCTTCGTCTGCACTTAATGGATTAACACATATGTGGTACTTTGTGGTCACTTTGTGTTTGACAAAGGGGATGACTATATGCTTTTTGTCATTCACCTTGAGGCCATGGCTGTGGCACAAGTCGTGTGTTTGCAAGAGGCCCTTTTGGAAGATGCGTGTGTTAGCTGGAGAGTTGATTATGGCGTCCGGTTTGCAGTCACCTGCGACTTGCTCAGCCACAGTACTTCCATGTTGGCCTGTACCTATGATAAATATATAATGAACATGACAGCTCCCAGGGCTGAGCCTTGTGGGACACCACTTGTACCTGGTTGGAGGCTGACATGGCTCCAGCAATTCTAGCCATGTGTGTTCTGCCCTTGAGCCACTGTGCAATATCCATAGTGACATAGGGTTAATATGTACACTGGTGAGCTTCCCTAGAATGCACAAGTGGGGTATTGTATCAAAGGCTTATGCAAGGTCCAGGTAGGCTGTGTAGACCTCCTTCCCCTTGACAGTGGCCTTGGTGACTGTTTCAAAGAAATCAAACTGGTTTGAGAGGCAGGATCTGCCATTAACAAAGCCAAACTGTGTATGGTGACATGTCTGTAGGTCCACAATATCTAGATATGTGAGGTTCATGATGATCCTTGCCATAGCTTTGCAGACCAAGCTAGTCAGACATATGGGGCGAATAGTGTCCAGGATCCGTGAAGGCACCACCTGAATGTAGAGGGACCACTGTTGCTGTACGCCACTCTTTGGCCACATATCGTGTAGTAAGGCTGGGATTGAACAGTAGTGTTATGTCTGGGCGTAGCTCTTCTTGTGGTTCATGTAGGACACAGCCTGGGACACTGTCTGGTCCCACTGATGCAGTGTTTATTGCTTTGGGAAGGGCATCTCTTACCTGAGCATCTGTGATGTCGGGGGGGGCAGCACTCTGCTGCGAGACACATTTGCCCTTTTGGTGTGGTGGGGGGGAGAAGGCAGCAGTGAACCTGTCCACTAGGATGATGGCAATGTCTGTGTGTTTTGTATTTCGTGTGACATCTTGGATTACCTCTGAGCATATCTGGGTAGTACCACCCAGGTTCCTAACATAACTACAGAAAGCCTTGTGATTATCCTCAGTGGTTTGTGGAATCTTCTCTCAAAGATGGCCTTAGACAATCGTATGGGTGCCTGTAGTTGTCTTCCAATACTCATCAATGATGCCTTCACATTTTGGGAGTTTGTTGTATCATGTAGTGGCTTCATCCTTCTATTGTATAGTTTGTTTATGGCTGGTGTCCGGCACACAGGACGTCTGCCTTTGGAGGATTGGGTCATGCTTTCATATGTGGTTTCATGATCCATGCATTCCTGAATGTGTCCATAGAATGCGTTTATACAGGTATCTGCAGTCTGGTCCATATTTTCAACAGGCCTGGGGCCTTTGAAGGTTTCCACATCATTTATGAGGGGTGTGAACTTGCTTGACATGAGCTGTTGACTGATGTGCCGCCCTCCAGACTGAGCAAGGTGAGGGTCACAGTTAGCTACCTGTCGGGTGATAGAATGTGCCACATAACACAGGCACCCAGGTCACTCCACAGCAAGTACAACTATGAGGCAGTCATTGTCCATGCTGGTGCAAACAACCTGAGACGTACCTCCCTGGACCACATGGAAAGAGACACAGAGGAGCTCTTACAGCACCCTCTCAAACTCAGGACTCCCACACAGCCTTCATGCTCACACAGGAGAGTATAGATTTCTCTGCAAACACCATCATACTGGGTGACGTCAGCTACCCAAACATAGACTGTGAACATTACACAAGCCACAATACCCAAGCTCTAGGGTTCCCATAGATCAGACATTCTTTAGCTATGGAACAGGTAATCATCCTTCCCACAAGAGGGGCAGATATACTAGACCTGATCATCACAAACATGAGTACAAAATGCTCACCACTGGAAGTATATCCCTCATCAAACCATATACTAATCACACTGGAGTACTGGATCCCCCACATATGCAAACCTCAAACACATCGATGTTTGTGTGGGAAATGCCCCTATTAGCAACTGTGACAGTACAGTACAGGATGCAGATCCCCCTTTTGAAACACTGATGATGTCAGGACTCTATAACTATATTACCTGTATTAAAGTCCTCCAGTAATTCGTATAGCGCACTCTGCTAATGTGTCTTTCTCCAGTGTCATAACATCGTTAGGTAGGGGTTTGAATCCTGCAAAGGGAATGTATGTGTGTTAATATGAGTGGGGTTTATGTGCGTGCATTATGCTGGGAGGGATAAGTGCCTTTTGCCAACTGGGAGAACACACTACAGGGTGCACATCCCTCCTCCTACACACAGATGATGTCAGCACCCTCTAAGTACAGCATTAGAAAGGATTTCGTTAACTAATGCAAATAGCACACTCTGCTAATGTGTCTGCTTCTACTGTCATAACACAGTTAGATATGGGTTTGAATCTTGCAAATGGAAAGTATGTGTTTTACTGTGCGTGGGGTTAGTGTGTGTGCACAATGATGGGGGTGGGATGTGGCTTTTGCCAAATGGGGCTATGCACTGCAGGGTGCACATTACCCTTAACAAGCAGTGATGTTGACAGCACCCTATACGAACAAAACTACAAAAGAGAAGGTGGTGGTACCAATAACACATGTAAGGTAACACTTCTTCAAGTATTGTCCACAAAACGAAGTAGGATAATCGAACAATTCTTTTACTCTATACAAACAACATGACAACAGACAACTGCCAGTACTCAGTATAGTGTTACATGCTACTGTAACACGCACATGTACCAGAATATACCTAGATAGTGTTTTGAAGCCTGAATGTCGCAAGTGTGTGGATGTGGGATGTGTCTGTGTGTGCATTTCTGTATGGGAAACATGTTTGATGTGGCAATCAGGGTACCACAGTACCTGATGCACATTACACCTTTGAACTGATGAGGTTGCCTGCACCCTGTGAGTACAGGTAGAGAAGAGGAAGTTGGTAGTAAACAACATAGTGCACTTCTCAAATGTGTACCTGTCATGTATCAACAGCTACTCATGTAGGGTAATAAATAATGGGAATGGCAGGTGAGCATGTGCATGTGTGGGGGTAGCAGGGTGTGTATAAATGCATGTGTGACAAAACAGATACATATAGCTGAATCTACATAACAGCACATGATGCATTCCCATAGTCAATGTTAGCATGTGATGGTGTGCAGCTGGTACACTTTGGTAAGTAGTATGGGTGCAGATAACAATTGAGGACATTCATACAGTTACTGCAGCAGGACTGCTGGGATATACACACAATCATAGTGGAACAGTGAACAGTTACCAACATGTTACTACTTATACACATCTATGTAGTCACCCTGTGCATCAGCAACGTGTTTACCTTTTCCTGCACCAATGTTGTAGTATGCAGGAGGTGGCACAGTGTCATCATATGCACAGGGTGTGGGTTAGGTATGCCCAAGCCAGCCACTGGTAACACCAATTGACATGTGTGTGTAAGTGTGTTTGTGAGGGGCAGCAGTACAGGGTGGACCAGTGTTGGTGCAGTGTGTGTGTGTATGTGTTTGCCCTAGGTGTTAGGTTTCTGCATGTGTGTAAGCATGCACACAGTCCCACATAATGGCTGCCATGTACAGGGTTTTGTGGACAGCCACAGACTGCACCTGTCAGGTCATCCAGATCAGTGTCTGTGGGCACGGACACGGTACCTGTGCCTGGCAGGGGTGCTACGGGTCAGATCCGTACTAACCCAGACTGGGTACTGTCATCGGAAGCAGGGGTGTGTTGACTGGACACAGTTCCCTGTTGGGACTGTCCAGCTCCATGTGCACGTGGTCTCCTGGGGCATCTTGATGACAGCACAGACCCAGCATTGCTGGGGCTGGTGCTGGCACTTGAAGTGCGTGAGTGGGCCTGTTGTCGTCCGCGGCCACTGCCAGCTGGTGTTGTTGCTGGCATACGGCCACGTCGACGTCGCAAATGCTCACCATTGCCCTGGCCCATGGACATCTGGTTGTGGAGCAGCTGTTGTATGTCCCCACAACGTCTGTCAACGACATCTGTGAAGTTACGGATAGCATTCACAACGTTACGCATGCTGTCTGAGATGGCTGTGCGACATGCTCTCAGCTCCCTCAGACCCTGTCTGGTGTACCTTTCCATACGTGCCTGTGCCTGCATAACAGTTCAAAACATAGTGGAGGTTGACATACCTCCTTGGGCACGTCGGCCAGAGGCAGTACGGCCACGGATGCCCCCACGAGAACCCATGGGCGACTGTCTGTGTGGTACCATTGGAGGACCCTGCTCATGGCCTGCCTTGTGGGGATGCATGTACCACAGGTACCACATTACCCTGATCTATGCCCACTGCATACTGTCCATCACCTAGGGACAATGGTGACAAAGGCTGTAACGGCAGGATGACTGTGCGCATTGACGGGGTTGACAGCTGTGTACTGTAAATTGGCTGACCAATGGTGGACCCAGACACACCTTCCTGCACCATTACAGACATTTCATCATCATCAGTACCTGGGGCACAAGATTCAGGTTCCCTGCTGCAGGTCACCAGAGCAGCACCAGAACCTACGGGAGGAAAACAGGGAACACAGATTACAGTCTCAACACATATTTGACAGAGATGCACTTCAATACTAATGCACACATTCAGAAATGGACACATGCACTCATGGACACTAACACACATGCACACATGGGCACAGGCACACTCAGCACATGCACACCCCACAGTAAACACACACATCAGTACTGTGTTACACTACTCTTAATATTGTTAAACTGGGTATTGCAGGTATTATTAAACACACTCACCAGCATGTATACTACAGAGTTACACTACTCTTACTAGTATTATAAATTGTTTTTCAGGTAATGTTAAACACACTCACCAGCATGTATGGCCTGCCTCGTTGCTAGATGGGAGGGACCTGGAAGTATGAAGAGAGTAATGTCAGTGGGCACAACTGTGCCATTTGTTTTGCACATGATACAGTACAGTAGTACACTAGTTCCCTTATACACATCAGCTGCTCAATGTCTGTATCACACATGCACAATTACATATCATGATGACAGATACATACCACATGCACACCTTATGCGTGCATGAAGTAACAGTGTACAGAACAGTCATATGTACATACCAGGGGTTAACTCTAATCTCACCCTTACCTCTCTTCAAACGACAACTCAAACTGTACTTCCAAAACCATTGGCTTTGTTCTTGTAGCACTCCAGGCTAACGTCCCTCTCCCCACCCTCTCTTTACCTTTAACCCCTCATTGTGCATAAAAACTAGCTTCTACCCTGTTTCTTTACCTTGATGTCCTTCTATGCTCTGACCTACCTCTCCCATCCCTCCCACCTCCTCTTGACTGTCTTCCTTCTTTTCCTCACTTCCCTTCTTGACTCCTGCCTCTTCCCTATTATTTTATCTTTCATACTCCTTCTACTTCTCTACCCTTCTGAGCTTTAACTATTATCTATATGGCCTTTGCCTTATTGCATAATCGTTATGTTTTAGGTAGAATTGCTTTGAAACTGACAGTACATTGTGTATGACTTTAAACTGTTTGAGTTCCTTAAATGTATGTTGATTTAATGAACAAGCTGGTGTATATTTCTATTATGTTGGCTGTCTGTATTAACAACTTGTCTGTCTGCCTTTATTATGTTATGTGTGGAGCTTTTCTCCCCAGGCCTCTACTGAAAATGGACATATATATCCAGCTAGACTATCTTGGTCAACAAATGTAAAAGTAATAACAATAAATACATATGGCATCTTACCTGCACGCTCGGTGTCTTGCTGCTGTGTGGATCCAACCTCCATCATGATGCATGACTGTTGCTGTTGTTGTTCTGGGGCTGGATCCACAACACTTAGCAGTAGCCCTCCTGTCTGGTGAGGGGGATGTGGCCACCCCCACCTGTGGCAACCTGTTGCTCATGGATATCTGCAGCACGCTGGCGGACATTTCTAATCAAATCACTGCAGTGATGTCTCACCTGCTCATATGTCCTATCATGCATGCCAACATCATTTATCCTGCTAACTAGATTTTGCCACAGTGCAGACCTCTCCTGCTGATTCTGGGTGGTGCGTGAGAACAGGATGGCATAGTCACGCACCAGGCTTTGGTGGATCACTTCATCCTCTGCAGCAGAATATGCGGGTTCCTTTTGGAGCCATGTTCCCTGGAAAGGTACACAAACAGGTTATCAGCATAGTATCTCAGCAATACATGGTACACATTCTATACAGGGAGTATTAAATTGTACTTATTACTGCTTGGTTGTAACTTGATTAAAGTGTAGCTATCATTCTAAGTCATTTGAACTAAGCACTTGGCCTTCAGACCAGTTGTTTTACATTAGGGAGGTTTGTGGCAAGCACTGTGGTGGCAGGACACATATCTTTCATCTGTTGAAGTTGGGAACTGCTGATTGAGAGCCCAGTGTCCAAGTGTATTAGTTCTGGTATAGGCAGTTGGCCTTCAGGCCAGTTATTTAACATTAACAAGGTTTGTGGTCTGCACTCTTGTGTGACAATAGGCTGTACTCTGCCATTCATAGCTGGGGACATCTGGTTTCAGGTTTATAGTGCCTGCATATTTGAGCTGTATCTTACTGACATTGGTACACCTTGTTTGTTGTAGCAAACACTACATCCAGGCCTCCTGAATCTAGCTTTGTTTATATGCTTGTTATTTGTTAGCTTGTTATTTCACTGGTACGCTACTTCCACATAATACACAGCTTCTCAACACTTCTGTGACTCACTACTGATATCTGCATTGCTTACTGTACGTATTTCCATGTTACACATGACAGCAAGTGACTGCTTGTCATTGTTGCATTTACTTAATTGTGACACATTGCACTTAGGTTACCTGGCACTTGCTCACTGAAGCTATTATATCAGTCAGCAGTAGTAGGTAATATCAGTACACCCTCACTCCCCACTGGACCTTGTTTTCAATTATTACGGAATTCACAATAGTAGTCTAGCATGTCCAAAGGTCAGTTGTCAGTCTCCTCCCCAGTCCAGCTGGTGAGTGTGGTAATCCAGAGACAATGTTAGAACAGCTGCATGTACCTGTCAGGCACTACGGCCCGCCACATAACACAAACACTCAAGTAACCCCAAGGCAAGTACAGGTATGACTCAGTCAATGTCCATGCTGGTGTGAATGACCTGACACATACCTCCCTGGACTACATGACATGAGACAGTACGGAGCTCTCTGAGCACGTAGCCCAAGACAGTTTGACCCTGACCTTGAGTAGCATCTTACCCTCACCAAGAACGATGCCACAATATCAAGGCACGATGATCCCTTCCAACAATTGACTGACATACTGGTGTCATTCACAGGTGTGCCAATGCCTGTCATCTTGGGGTGGTATGCTTTGCTAGGGACAGCTTGCACCTGTCACCCCTGGCCTATTGGATTTTGGGAGGCTCTTGTTACACCCATAGTGCCTGTATTAGGCAAGGCTCATAAGGCAAACCCACATCCATTTGTATCACAAAGGATGAGGAAGTAAGAGTGATGCTACTCAACACCGGAAGTCTAGACCTCAGGATACACGCACTCAAAACCCTACTTAGCATTATGGACATCGATATCTGTGCAGTAACATAAACCTGTTTCAGGTTTCACAGGAGCACACCAGCACTACCAAGTTATAGCTGTTACCATTCTTGTCGGCCCCAACACTTGAACAAGGGAGGGGGAGTATCAATATTCAACGCAGATTCCCACACCTCCAAACTGATGGCAAAGTACAACATAGGTGTTAGGCCATTGAGTACAGAAGACGTAATTGGGGACCTGGGGAAGAAACATGATAGCAGTCTGTCATTTGTCAACCACATGGCCAACGTGGATTGAAAGACATGTTATATAGCCCAGCTAATCATGAGGGATTCACATGTATGACAGGGGAGGTCATTGTGCCTCTTTACTCATCCATCATCAGGCCTATAATTGCGTACAATGCACCTTTTGGGATGTACCTAACCAGACACCTACAGCAACTGGTACAGGACAACAGTACCTCATCAAGAGGATGAAATGTCTCAAACAGATGTCAGATGCTGCCCAGTTAAAGGAAATCCAGCTGGACTCAGTGGCATACTGCCTGTTCAGAGGCAATCTGTGCATGCCATATACAGCCATGTCCTACCCAGCAGTAATGAACATGCTGCACCTCAGGAAATCAGAGTCCCATACAGCCACATGCTCAGGAGACCTGAACCTCAGCACTGACATAAATGGACATGCTGGAGGGGCATATTCCTAACCAAGAGGCTCCCTTCACTCTGTAATGAACTCACACTACAGGTTAGGCAGAGTCCCTCATTGACTCTCTTCCATAGGAATCTGGATGAGTGGATGGAGATCATAGTTGTACCCCAGGTATCACTTCTATGTCACTGTTAGACAGAGGCACAGTATACTAACGTCAGACAAGGGCATAGCAGCATAACTTGTAATTGGGTGGCGAAAGACAAACACATTCTACTAGGCTTATCAATGCCCTAGGGCAAATAGCCTAGTATGAACCTATGAACCTGTGTGTACTGCTATAGTACTTCTGCCATATGTTGCATGTATGTGTGTTGTAGGGGATGCACAGGTAATGGCCAGATATTTCTGCACAGGCGACACGTCTGAAACACTCTGGGTGTTCATCCCTACATACTGGATGTGTGTTGCCATCCAACCCTGTGCTGTGGACACACATTACTCAGCCTGGATATACATATCCCAACAACACCACAAGCACAGTACACTACCTTGCTATGTATGCATGTAATTACACAGTTATTCACTAGTTATGACTGTGATGCTATCCATGCAGCCCATTGGGCCAGTGGACGCCACAACACACACTGCCGGCCCCTTTGCATATGCTTACCACAGACATCTCACATACTGCATGTACTGTGCACACACATATCTAACCCAGAACATCTGCGCACCACTTATTAATCCTGTCCAGTGGACTACAGATACAGGCATATTGTATAACAATAACAGGAGGCTACTGCAGCACAGGGCAGATTCACATGAAGGCAAGGCATCTGTGGTCATCAGTGTTAAGATGCTTCACATTCACCAAATGCACAGATATTGGCAACATTGTTGCAGACAGTTTAGGTGCAGGTACCCCCCCCCATTCTCCTACACATGCGGTATTAGTTATCACAGATGACTGTAACCTTCCTATCCTCTCACATGTCCAGGTGAGGGCCACCCTCAACATTGCAGAACACATAGCATCACTGTTATGAAATGGTATCCCTGGATGTGTGCTACGTTCACCCCTGGAGGACATAGCACCACATGACAGTCTGATATTAATCCCTGGCCATACTACAGGATATGTACCTGAACAGTGCCATACATACACAGTGGTCCCACACCAATGAGGAGTAACCTCTACTGACCCTGGTAACTACTGCATCATATGCACAACTGGCCTTGTGTTCTAAGCTATGGAAGTTTTAAGTATGGGCAACATGTACAGCTATATTACATATGTATATATTTCAGGACTATGTACACACAAACTATCTCATGGACATACCTATAGATAGTGAACTATGATACATTTGGAGGTGTCACAGTAAACACAGTATTAACCTGCTACTTTGCATTACCTGTGTTTGTGGCAGCTGTTGCTGTGTCAGTGGTGCTGCTTGCTGCTTGCTGTTTGCTGCTGCTGCTGCTGGTTTTGCTGCTGGCTGTCTGTATATTTTTGTATTTCTCTCTCTGTCTCTCTCTCTTTCTCATTAGGTTTGTGCAATGACTGTATTGCATGTGTGGAGTGTGGGTACTGAATGCTTTTGTAGGTTTCTGCATAGGTCCATGTGATGGCCTCTGCACCAATTGTAAGGCAGCATTGGCTAATTGCATACAACCAGTTGTGTACTGATTGCATGTCTCACTGTGATTTCAGGACAGTGCTATAAAAAGGTATGTGAGATAGGCGTTGCCCTTTCAGATTGTAAGGGCGTGGACCATGCTGGTATGCTGTTGGAAAATGTTCTGTGAGTGTGAAGGTTAGTACATCTCTCATGCTTCATGCTGTGTTGTGAATTCAGGTTGCTGCATTTCTCCCACCTGTTCCCTGTAGTGAGTGTGTATGCATACTGACGCCTACGACTATATTTCATATGTATTGCTATATATATACATATGTGTACATATACATACTTTCATATATGTACATTAGCTGACAATATTGGGTACAAGCTAACAATTTGCAGGGCTGTTTCTGTTAACACACACTAGTATGGGAATCCAGTAATTGGGACAGTGAAAGTCTGTCTGACATGCTTTGGGTAGTACACATACTATATTGCCTTTATCTTCATTCCTACTATTACATGTTCCACTTATTTAGCACTATATTCCTGTATGAGAGTCATATCTTGCTGGTAGGTCATACAGACTAGTGTTACAATGGTCTTGTGGTAGGGCCTACTAGCATGCTTGTATTTTGCTTTCAAATTGAGTACAGGGTCTATCAATCAAAGTGCTGGAGGCACCTTCCAGCAGTAAAGGGGTTAGTAGGTCTCACAGGAGTCAGGCTGTGTTGCAGATTCTGGCTGCTGCATTTATTTTCACTGTTTCCTGTAGTGAGTGTGTATGGATACTGACACCTACAACTATATTTCATATGTATTAATGTATATTTATATGTATGTATGTGTACATATACATACCTTCATATATGTACATTACCTTACATTATTATGTACAAGCTGACAATTAGCAGGGCTGTTTCTGTTAACACTGAACTAGTGTGGGAATCCAGTAATTCCGCCATTAAAACTCTACCTGAAATGCTTTGGGTAGTGCACCTCCTATATTGCTTTTATATTGATTCTTACTATTACATGTTATATTTATTTTAGCACTAGGTTTTCATATGGTAGTTATGGCTTAGTGGTAGGTCATACAGACTAATGTTACCAAGGTCCTGGGTTTGAGACTGGCAGTGGGAGTTTATTTTTCTTTCAAAACCTTCAAAATGAGTACAGGACCTGTCAATCAAAGTGCTGAAGCCACCTTTAAGCAGTTAAAAGGGTTAGTGGGTCTCACCTTTAAGCAGTTAAAAGGGTTAGTGGGTCTCACAGGGGTCAGGCTGTGTTGCAGATTCTGGCTGCTGCATTTATCTTCACTGTTTCCTGTAGTGAGTGTGTATGGATACTGACACCTACGACTATATTTCATATGTATTACTATATATTTATATATATGTATGTGTACATATACATACCTTCTTATGTGTACATTACCTTACATTATTATGTACAAGCTAACAATTAGCAGGGCTGTTTCTGTTAACACTGAACTAGTGTGGGAATCCAGTAATTCCGCCATTAAAACTCTACCTGAAATGCTTTGGGTAGTACACCTCTTATATTGCCTTTATATTGATTCCTACTATTACATGTTATATTTATTTTAGCAGTATGTTCTTGTATGACAGTCATGGCTTAGTGGTAGGTCATACAGACTAATGTTACTAAGGTCCTGGGTTTGAGACTGGCAGTGGGAGTTTATTTTTCTTTCAAAACCTTCAAAATGAGTACAGGACCTGTCAATCAAAGTGCTGAAGCCACCTTTAAGCAGTTAAAAGGGTTAGTGGCACAGCTAGTTGCACACAGTTTGAGCCTGCTAAACCAGTGCTTAGCTACGGGCAAGCAATTTGCAGCTTTTTAAACACTACTCAGCTACAAGCACTCTGTCTCACTGCAGCTTAGCTATCAATACATTTCTAAATATTTTTATTATTGTGTTACTTCAAAATATATGCTCAATTTCATTCCATTTTACAAAAGGGTATACTTTTACATTTGTACAATACTGTCAGGGGCCTTTTTACTGCTTATTTACAAAAAAAAAAGGCTGTTGTGTGAGCTCGAACCCTGCCTGCCTACTCTTAAGCTGGCAACTCTACCACTAAGCTATTTCTTCTTGGCTTGCTTTGCATATTTAGTTCTCATATCCTTCTCTACTGCCTGCTAACTGCAATTGCGCTAGTAGCACACCGGCACACACGAGCGCACACAATAGCACACATTTACGGGGTTTAAAAAAAATAAAACAGTTTTTATTTTCATTTTATAGCCTCTGTTCACTTTGTACACTGATGGTCTGTGGTGGAATGTGTTGTGTAGTGTGTTTATTTACATTTTCATGGCCTCTCTCGTGGCTGTTTACTTTCAGCCATTCTACACTGCCGGGGGCGTGTCCGCATGCAGGGCTTAGCCTACGGACACGCCCCCTACTCTCTTACACGGACCGTGTAAGAGTTACAGTGTGATTCAGCATGCCTCATGCACTTAATGCATATGCATGACATGCTTACATCACACCGTTTAACTGCAGCCTCTGTGTAAGAGTTATAACTCTTACACGGAGGCTTCCTGTATCTGGCCCATAAAGTACTCTGACACTCCTTTGATCATTCCACATCTAGTTTGGCAACTTTCCTTATTGTGTATCTGTTTTGTCAATGGTAATATGTTTACCTTTGTATTTATCTGTATTGTTTTCTTGTCTCAGCCGACATAAGTGAAAAGAAAAAAAAAAATAAAAATAAATACAGTAATGTTACCCAATAAAGAAAATAAAACTATAGAAAGCAAACCAGCTGCCACAACAGGTACTAACGAAAATGTATGGCTTGCCAAGACATGCAAAATGTAAACTAGTTCTGCTCATTTTTCCCAGAAAACAGGGTGTGTCTGGTAGGAACAGCTGCTCCATTTAAAATCAAGACAAAGCGTATGAGGTAAATTACCTTTAAGATTCACTACGCAGGCTTCTGTAGCTTTTTATTTTATTTTATATTTTTACTTTGTTAACTAATACTATTGGATCAGAGGGATCCTATTTATAACAACCCTAAAGAAAACTGCATATATTCAAGAACCATCAACTCTTTCATAATAAACTGTGCTGGGAGACATAACCCATTGCAAGGTTAACGATGACAGTCACCTCTGCACTCCCTCTTTCTTTCTTATCATTATGTTCCTTGGCTCATTTCTCTCTCTCTCTCTCTCATACCCACATGCAAATCACAGGTCAACCACACACACACACACACACACACACACACACACACACACACACACACACACACACACACACACACACACGTTGTTGTTATTATTAAAGTAAAACTCCTACAAATTAAGAGACGAGTTCACCATAAATAACTGTTTTGCTTAATGGAAATGAGACTATACAAACCTATGAAATTTAAAACATTAAGAAGTCAGACACTAGACAAAACTAAAAAGAACTCCAAAAGTCGCAAAACACATTTTTTTTTTTGCGGGGGGGGGGGGGCACCCTTGCATCCCCACTTGTGGGCAAACCCCCAACCCCAAACTGAATCCATTCAGCAATTCCAAGACTACAACCAAACTCAGAGAGGGAGAAAGTGAGAAAAATGCAGCACTTAATTTCTCATTTTACTCAGTCAAACAGTTGTGACATGACACTTGTAATCTTTTATGTCTGATGTTCTGAGTGTCGGTCAATGATCTAGTGACAAATGGAAGGGCTGCTCACAGGGGTAAGGGAGAATTTTGAAAAAAATGTATCATATGAGGTAACTTCTCTGTATGCATACTCAAATGAGTTTATAAAAGAAAGGGCACCTGACAACCCATTTTTTCTAAGGAACTATATCTTTAGAATTCAAACTTTTTTAGAGGAAGTATTTTGCTGTCAATTTGTAACTGAGTTTTTTAAGGCAATATCAGTCTCCAACTTGTTGACCTTATTTACATTTTTACAATCAAGCAATGCCCCGATAAGTTTTCAAATGTGACAGAGAACAATAATCATCTTGAAAGGAGTCAGTTAGAAAGCTGAATGCTGTAAGACTGAAAGCCAAGTCTCCTGGTTGTACTTGTACTATGTCATCTACAGTGCTAGCAATGGTTTCAAAATGTACTTCTGTTTACTAATAAGGACAATGTTATCTCAAACCATTTTGTTGCATTCCAGTAATTGAGAAAACAAAAAGCTGCTTACCAGTAACTGCTCCAATAAAAGTAAACAAGAAAAGCAAGGGAAGAAAATGAAGTACCTAGAAGAAAAACAAAATGCTGTTAATGATGTTTATTGTAAAAACCCGGTCTTCTTTAAAACGTTCTGACAATCTGCTGCATTCAAACACTGCACTCGATGCAGAACTGCTATAACCTCTTACCCAAACCTAAGGTGAGGCTGGTAGCAGTGGGGAGAAGGCTGTTTCTGACCTGTGCAGAATACTTTCTGTTTGTTTGCTGGTTTGCTTGTTAATTTAATTTATTTTTATTTGGTAACTACAAGAGTCACAGTGGCCAAAACCTATATGCTAAGCAGTAGCCTGGGGGAAGTAACATAAACAAAAATCAATAATTCTGGTTTGAGATGTATTATACAGTCACAGCTATTTCCAGCATACAAAAGTATAGAGCAATTTAGACAGGATCATTAGTATCTACAAAATTTACTAGATAGAAGCATTCATTTAATAACAAACAACATTAAGCAGCATTCGTTGCAGTTTCAGTAAATAAAGTATGCAGAAATGTACACAGTATTATCATTACATACACAATTTGCTGGACAGGAGCACTCATTCAGGAGCAAATAGCAGCAGTCTCAGTAGCTTAACAGGCAGTGCACTTGCTTTTAGTGATGAAGGCTTTGGGTTCTATTCCCACACTAGATAGATTAATTTACCATTACAGACACTACAGTACAGCATAAGGGAGGTGCTGCACTTCTGAATGTGACATTCTTTGGGGATGTTAAAACCAAGGTGGTAGCTTAGGTACATGTAAAAGATCCCACAGTATTTATCAAAAAGAGTATGGGAAGTTCCCCGATGCCCTTACCAAATTTCCCCTAGTTAATATGAATAACACTTCAGGTTTCCCCTGAAAAGAGACCATTGGCTGACTGGGACTAACCCAGTTGGCAAAGGGCAAATAAAAAAAAAATAAAATAAAAATGATGTTAAGCAACATATAAGCACTGAGTAATCAAAGGAATGAATTAAGTTTAAACAACACCTTACTGATACATGCTATATCTAAACCTGCCCCTGCCCCTAACCCTAATCCTACACATTAACTTAAGAAAACCCCTTTCCCTATCAGTACCACTAGACAAGACACATGGATGCACACACATGCAACTTCTTTCACGGGCAGCACTACATTTATCCGTAACTTAACTATTACTCTAACCATAACCTGCAAATCCTCACACACACTCCAACCCCAATCCCACTTACCATGAACAAATGTATTCAAATTTTCTGCCTTCTACAATTAGCTAAAAGGTCGGCCACTATGCCAAAGAAAAAGTTATATAAAACAGAGAGCTTGAAGTTCCATTTTTCTACTAAGATCTTCATTTAACTTTGATTCCTGAGGAAACTACTTACTCAGCTGAGCATAGAGAAAGGTGGTTCTAAATTTGAAAGAATCTGTTGAAAAATGAAGTATTTCTACTTTGTCTAGATTTAATAATTCTAAAGAATTCAGTCATTCTGGGCTCAGAGAAGCATGGGTCCATCCAAACCAGGATACCTGCATTGTAGCACTTGTCCTTGTGGATAGCTTTACTATTGACTCTCGCCGAGTTAGTGCCCCATAACCTGTGCAAGCTATCCATTTCTGCAGGTTTGTCAGACAGGTTGTTCACCTAGCCCCGCACCATCCCTTACAAACATCTAGGCTATAAAGCTCTTCAGGGACTGAGATTGGTGGCCCCACTTCACCATTAACTTTCACTTTTTAGAGAAGCTCAATTTCTGCCACTAGTCAAAATGACTTAACAATACTGGTTTATATGCTGATCTGCATGAAGAAGATGCCTTGGTATCACCTGTAGGGGAGGGCAGCCCCCTGAACTCCCTTTTTGCAGGACTAAGCAGTTTTTGCATACCTGTTTTGGGTGGTGCCCTTCCAAATAATATTGTATTGTATTAATTGTTGAAGTTTTGGGGGCTATTTTGTGATCCCTTAATGTGAAATCCATCAGAAAAAAAGGCATTTTAAACAAGTAAAAGCATACTGCCAAGAAAGGGACAACCTAGTTTCTTCCAATTATTCATTTTATCCAAAATATTCTTGTATTAGGATGCTCAGTTACTTAGAGCCAGGAGAAACTATGAGCTAGGCACTTCCCTGGGTATTTAGTGGAGAGGCATAGTTGGGGGTGGGGGGGTAAAGGGAATAAGTTCCTCTCACTATGTGAATTTCAGTGGATAAATAAACAATGTGTGACACTTAACACTACCACAAGCACACTTTGAACTGTGCAATAATTTACAAGAAAATGGATTTATTTTGCAATTCAGCTATCTCTGTAATATAAAGGAAGAAACCATGACTGTATCCCAGGAGATCCACTGTTCACTAAGTCTGGTACTTGGAGGTGCTGGATGTAAACTGATGAGACTGAGTTGGGGGGAGTAAGTAATTGAAAATTTCACTGCAGCAACAGTATATGGTAGAAGGCTCACTACTGCATTCTCACGCACTGTGTCTAAGAAGTGTGAGCCTGCCAAAACTGTACATGCAGCTGAAAGGTTTCAAACATTACAGTGCATCTGATGGCTGACATTGGGAAGAATGTAGGAGAAGAGAAAACATCCCCTAACCTCCTGATGGATGGCAACTGCAATCCAAGCTCTTGTATCTGCCTTCTGGTATCATTTGATGCTAGAAGTAAGGAGGAGAAAACGCGCTTACAGGAGACAGGGCTTGATGGCTTTGGAGGTGGGAAGAACACTGGACAAAATATCATCAAAACATTATCCCACTGTTTAGATGCAACAACATGCAACTATCAGCAAACCAACTGAATGTAAAGACTTTGTCTGCTTGTACTCCAGACTTCATGCATCCAAGTGCATGCAACAAAAGTATCCCTGACAAAAATAAGTATTCCAGGGATAAAGGGAATACTTAACATAATCACCTGAAGAACAGAAAAAGTTTATAGATATTTGTGACTAATATATCTGGGAAGATGGATACAGTAATTTGCATGTTTGACACCCAAACAGATATCTTCTCAAAGCCTCCCTTAAGAAGCTCATAAAAGCCAAAGGCTGCAAAAATCTTGTAATATGGCTGTAGCTTATCTTCTATTTTTTAAAGTTTAACCACAACTTGATTATGGCAGGCCTCCCACCACATTTTTTGTCAGAGCCCTATGGGAAGGCTGTATTCATTTGGGCAAAAATGTTTCTAGCTGCACAATGACTTCAAAAAAGATTCTAGTTTATAATAGTAAGAATCTTCTTCCATGCATAACATCATAGTATCAGCAAGTTGAACTGGACACAGCAGAAGACCATCCCTCAAAGCTTCCTCAGATGCTTGGTGAAATATGTTAATTAACTCTTCTTTAAAAAGCTTTAATAAAAATCTAGGGCTACTCTACATTCTTCAGTGACCTACCCAATTATGAAAGAGAAGACAGCCTTCTTTATATGTGTTTTGCTTAATAAGGAGGTTCAAATGTGCCTTATGCCGTTACTGGAGCTAGGAAGGTTAATCTCATTTAGAAATCTCATTGTGGGGTTATCCTTATTAGACATTAAAGCTCTGCATATTTCCTAGAAGTAATCAAAGCAGCATACTTTAAATTCAGTCCATTATGCTCCATGTGCGTATTGTCAACTAGTCTAGTTTTCATTATTTTAGCTATTTATTTAGAAATGATGTATCTTCCACACAGTAAAGCATAGTTATATGTTCTTCTTTCTATTGAGTATCTCAGAAAATAATGAAATTGTGTTCTTTATAGCCGGTTTAAGACTCAGTGGCATTTCTTTATACTTGCATAAAAATGTATGAATCCTTGTTTCAAGATTCTGATTTGTATCCACACTTTTCTCTATGATCTGACTTCTAGAGCATATTTTATATATGCCATCTCCTCCCATGGCTTCTCACCATTCAAACTCCCTTTATGTGTCCAGTACATTAATTTCACTGTCCTTAGTATATGAGGAAGACAGTAGACTTGTGTGTGTGTGTGTGTGTGTGTGTGTGTGTGTGTGTGTGTGTGTGTGTGTGTGTGTGTGTGTGTGTGTGTGTGTAGAGGTCAGGTGGGTGGAGGCCATCTTTCAGGCAGCCATGGTGGTGTCTGCATCCTTGATGGCAGGTAAGCAATGACAGTATATGTATATAGTCTTAACCCTGTCCCAAGTGGCTGACATGACTACCTGCATCATCACAGAGGCATCTGATAGCCTCTCCATTTATATGTGCATTTTTCCACACACATAGAGGGCTACTGTCACAGGGTTTGGATTGCCAAGCCCAAATGCAATGGCTCTGTCACTACTGGTATGAGAGTAGATTGGCTCAGCAAGGACCACCATCTCCATCCCCATGAAGGCCGAACATAAGATGCTCACTCCTGCTCTCTGCTGCCTGGCTGCTCCAGCACAATAACCATTATTTTAACTTGGGTTTTCTGGGTTATAGTCAAGGCTTTATCTTTCTAGCCATAGAGGCAAGCCAAAGTATTTCCCCACTTTAAATGAGATAGTGAAATTCTTAAGTTTCCATTAAACATCTGCCACCTAACCTAAGATAAGGTAGATATGCTGGGCAAGGTCACTTAGAAAAAGTGGAGATGAATCTTCTAATTTTCAAGAATGATTTTTGTTTTAATTAGTAAGGGATCAAAATTCTCACAGAAATGTAAGGAATTTAACTAAAAACAGATGGAATTTTAGAAAAATAGAACCATGGTCCAAGATAGGTTTCAACCAATACCAATGGGAAACTGTGTGAGGGATGGTCTGACAGCTCAGCAAATCTAGCTAACCAGCTGACTACTGGTCAGCAGTGATATATAGGCATAGTCCTAGTCTGCTGGATTAGATGCTCACCATTTACCAGTAAATATCCAGCTGTGCATCAATCCAGCAAAATCTTCACCTATGGAAGTCTACCAGTAACAGGGTTGATTATAGAAATAAATCTATCTACTAATCAGAATAAAGATGTCCTTTGCCTGCTACATATCAGATGTTTCCAATTCTTAAAAGGAATAGTCTATCTTATGTTAGCCTGCAGAAATTTCCAATTGTGAGCATCTCTTTCAGTGTTTGTACTTTCCATGACTAGTTACTCCCCTAAGCCATCTTTGACATACTCAACCAACTATCATCTCAGACATCTAGGAACATGTATATCCCCCATGTTTTAAGAACTTGGCATAGGTAGAAATATTCCACCCTGCTAATAATCTGGAGAGCTGTAGTATATTCCTCTTCATTTGCTTTATCAATGTATTTGCCCCCAGGTACTAGGCTGGTAGCAAAATAAATAAATAAATAATAAAATAAAAAAACAAACAAACAAAAAAAAACAACATGATGGTTCCAAAAAATTATCTAACTTTAATAAATTAATATTCAAAAGAAATGTATTAATGGGGACAAGGTTTAAATTCACTTTCTTCAAATGAAATAGGTTACTCAGCGCTGGCAATCTGGAATGGATATTTTTTTTCTGAAATATAACATGTCACTAACCTTTGCTTCTTATCTGCTATGCCCAAGCCATGTAGATCCTTTTCTGCTTAAGGCATGCAAACCAGAGTTTAGCTTTAAACAAGATTCCTTGCAGAGAACAAGTAAGAAGCTAGAATGCTGGAGATGTGTGCTTCTCTGAAGTGGCAAGCTTAGTTTGGAAGTACACTACACTCTTTACAAGCCTGAGACTCTATAATCTTTCTTCTGGAGCATTTTTATATATGCCATTTCCTGCCATGTCTTCTAATCACTGAACCTCTCTCTGTGTCCAGCATATTAATTTCACTGTTCTTAGTATTCCTACTGAGGAAGACAGTGGACTATGTGTATGTAATGTTGCCACCCATCCTGTAATCAGCGGGACACTTGTGGGTTGAGCAACCTCATTCCATTGTCCATTGATGGAAGCAGTGGGACTTGAAAAGTCCTGCTTTTCGATCAAACTGAATCACTGTGGAAAAGCCGCAATTACATCTGGATTTTCCACAGCAGTTCAGGTACCTCACCAACCCAGACCTGCATGCAAAGCTATTCCCTGTTAGGTCTGTGTGTTGTAAATTGTGCAGCAATTGGCTGCAATTTATGAAGGGGGTGGGGATCAGGGCAGGAAAAGCCCTAAAATGATCGCAGCTGTAGAGCGGTTTGGTATTATCGCTTCTACAGCCACTAACAAAGTAAAGACTGAGAGTTGTCTGTTTTTTTCTCTACCTACCAGCCTAGCCTAGGCAGCCGTCTATATATCCACCACTGCTTCAGGTGTTTTAAAATAAAACCAGATTTTGCCTAAAATAGAAAAAAAAAAAGAATACAATATGGTAAAGTTAAATAAGAAACAGATTCCAAAACATAAAAGCATCCCTAATTTCCTTTCATTTCTTCACCAAACCTTTAAAATATATGCAAATTTATTTGTGGGGGGAGTGGCCATAAAATACTAGTATAATAGGCCCATAATTGAGTACAATGCCCCTTTTGGGATGTACCTTACCAGACACCTGCAGCAACTGGAAAGACCCTAAAAGTATCTCACCAAGAGGATCAAAGGGCTCAAGCAGATGCCATATGCTGCCCGGTTAAAGAAACTCCAGCTCTACTCAGTGGCATACCGCCTGTTCAGAGGCAATCTGTGCCTGACATATAAAGCCATGTCCAACCCGGAATTAATGGACATGCTGCACCTCAGAAAATCCAAATCCCATTGAGCTACGCGCTCGAGAGACTTGATCCTCAGCACTGAAATAAATAGGACATGCTGGAGAGACAGATTCATAACCCAGAGGCTCCCTTCACTCTGGAATAAAATCCCAGTCCATGTTAGGCAGTGTCTCTCATTGACTCTCTTCAAGAGGTATCTTGATGAGTGGATGGGAGATCGTAGGTTTACCCCGGGTATCACTTCTGTGTCACTGTTAGACAGAGGCACAGTATACTAACCTCGAGAAAGGGCATAGCAAAATTAATTTAAAATGGGTGGCGAAAGCCGAACACACTCTGGCTAGGCTTATAAATGCCCTAGGGCAGATAGCCTAGTATGAACCTATGAACCTATGAACAATTACCAACAAGTGACACTTCTCAAATTGTGTAGGGAGAATGATGGCTGTCTGCCTTCACTCTCATTATTACTGTTCACTACAACTTCCTGGAAAAACTTGCTGCACTAGCTACTACCCTCTTCATCTTTACAGTCTGGACAGACTGCTTTTGCTTTCCATACAGAATGCTATATAAAAATGACGAACAAGGCTGCAGAATCCAGCCATCTAGACAGTCGGCCATCTCGCCAGCCATCACTCTCACTCTCACTCTTTGTTTTAGCTCAAAATGTTTTTTTCACGTTTAAATTAGCTGTGACCTTCAGACTGCACAGGCTGCAAGCAGTGAGTCATTCATTCACTGACATTCTGGATTTGTGGATCATTTGAAAACTCATTCTAAGAAGTTTACAAGGACTATAATGGCATGTTTGACTGAGGGTGAGATCCAGGGGAAGACACTTAACATGTCTGTTTTATATGGCTTTGCTGTCTCCAACAGCAGTATATATCCCTTAAGACCAGAGTTTTTATTATGGAGAAGGGGTAGTTTCTGAATATAGATACTCTAGAAATGTAACAATATATATTTACAAAGTCAGTGTCTGCACATACCAACTGGATTGTCCTTTGGAATTTTGTTATGCAGGAAATGGCAATATAGCTGAGGTGTGTTTGAGTGAGATGCTACCTCCCTAGCATGCAGACCCATTGGTCATCATCCCTTGCATGTCACACATTACCTAGCAGTTTGTAGAAGACTGCAACTCCTTCACCATTCCTGTGATGATGTCATTGTAGAGGGTGTGACCAGTGTCATATTGGCCACACTCCCATATCCCATTTGTGTGTGTGTGTGTGTGTGTGTGTGTGTGTGTGTGTGTGTGTGTGTGTGTGTGTGTGTGTGTGTGTATGCTGGGTGGGTGGGGGCCATCTTATTTCAGGCAGCCATGGTGGTGCATGTATCCTTGCTGGCAAGTCAGCAATGACAACATATGAGTAGAGCCTTAACCCTGTACTTAGGGAATAGGTTCATAGATTAGGGGCTGATATGAGCACATACACCATCACAGAGGTATCTGATAGCCTCTCCATCTATATGTGCATTCTTCCACACACATAGAGGGCTACTGTCACATGCTTGGGATTGCCAAGCCCACATGCAATGGCCCTATGGCTACTGGTATCACGCAAGCCTCCACTTGCATGCATGTAGGTTGGCTTGACAAGGACCGCCATCTCCCTTCCCTCTTGAAAGCTGAACATGCATAAGATGCTTATTCCTGTCCTCTGCTGCCTGGCTGGTCCAATGCCACCATGGCTGCCTGAAAGATAGCCCCCTACTCAACCTCCACGTGCACACACATACACACACAGTTCACTATCTTCAGTGACGAATCATAGGTTCATAGGTAAGTACTAGGCTATCTGCCCATGGGCATTTATAAGCCTAGCCACAGAGTCATGGCTTTCGCCTCCCCATTAGATTAGTAACCTGGGCCTCTGTCAACAGGGCTCCTGAAGTGATCCCAGGGTAGAACTTATGATTACTCATCCACTCATCAAGATTTCTCTTGAAGAGGGTCAGAGAGGAGCTCTGTCGAATATGAATTGGGATTCTATTCCAGAGTGAGGGGAGTCACTGGGACAGGAATCTATCCCTCCAGCATGTCCTGTTTATTGTTGTACATAGGTTCAAGTCACTAGAACGAGTGGTTCTGAGGGATCTCGTTTTTTTGAGGTGAAGCATGTCCATTAGTTCAGGGTTTGACATGGCCTTATAGGTCAGGCATAGGTCACCTCTGAGCAGACGGTAAGCGACTGAGAAGAGCTGGAGCTTTTTTAGTCGTGCTTCATAGGGTAATTGTTTAAGGCCCTTAATCCTCTTAGTGAGATGCTTCTGTGGTCTTTCTAGTTGTTGCAGGTGTCTAGTGAGGTACATCCCAAATGGGGCATTGTACTCTATTATGGGCCTTATGAGTGAGGAGTAAAGGGGCACAATCACCTCCTTGGATCTGGATGAGAAACCCTTTGTGATCAGGTGTGCCACACAGAAGGATTTCCTGACCATTTTGGCTATGTGGTTATCAAAGGAGAGCATGCTATCTACTTGGGCACCTGGGTCCCTAATTACTTCTTCTGTACTTAGTGGATTCCCATCTATGTGGTAGTTTGTAGGTACTTTGTTTTTCCCAAATGGGATTACTATGCATTTTTTGGCATTTAGCTTGAGGCCATGACTTTGACACCAAGTGTTTGTCTCTGTGAGACCCTTTTGCAGGATGTCTGTGTCAGCTGGAGAGTCAATTATTGCACCCAATTTACAGTCATCTGCGAACTTGGTTAGCCACAGTCCCTCTGCCTTTGCCTGTACTTCGGAGAAATATATACCGAACAGGAGGGGTCCCAGGACTGAGCCCTGTGGGACTCCGCTTGTGACTGGTTTAGAGTCAGACATGGCGCCTGACACTCTTACCGTGTGGGTTCTGTCTGAGAGCCAATTGGCAACCCATCTCGTGACATGGGGGTTGATATTTAAGCTGGTGAGTTTGTCTATGATTCCTGAGTGTGGGATGGTGTTGAATGGCTTAGCGAGGTCCAGATATGCTGTGTGGACCACCTTCCCTTCATCTATGGCCTTGGTGACTGGTTCGAAGAAGTCAACCAAGTTCAGGAGGCAAGATCTGCCTTTAACAAAGCTGAACTGGATGGGGTCCAGTGTCTGGAGGTTCCCAATGTCCCTGTTAATGAGCTCCATGATAATGCGTTCCATGGCTTTGCAGACCAAGCTAGTCAAGGTTATAGGGCGATAGTTCCCAGGGTCAGTTGTGGCACCACCTTTGTGGAGTGGTACGACTGTTGCTGTACGCCATTCTTTGGGTACATAGCCTGTAGAGAGGCTGAGTTTGAACAGTGATTTGAGATGGGAGGTTAGTTCATTTTGAAGCTCGTGTAAGACACAACCTGGGATAGCATCTGATCCCATTGATGCTGTGTTTTTGGCCTTTGCAAGGGCTGTCTTTACTTGTGTGTCTGAGATATCTGGAGTGCCACATTCTTCTGGGATGGGTGCTAGCCCCTTTGGTGGAGAGGGGGGGGGGTGAAGTTTGCACTGAGTCAGCCAGGATGTTGGCAATGTCAGTTGGTTCAGTGTATTTATGGCCATTATGCACTAGCTCGGAGCATATCTGAGAGTTTGCCCCTATACTCTTGACAAAGTTAAAGAAGGCCTTGTTGTTATCCTTAGAGTCACTGGCTATTTTTCTTTCGAAGTTGGCCTTGGATGATTTAATGAGGGAGCGCAGTTTTTTACTGATGTTAATCAGAGATGCCTTCTTATTTTGGAATTTTGTTCTATCTTGCAGGAATTTCCTCCTTCTGTTGTAAAGTTTATTTATGGCTGGGGTCCACCAGACTGGCTTCCTCTTTTTTGAGGAGTTGGTCTTGGTTTTACTTGGGATGGCTCGGTCCATGCATTCTTGAAGGTGTTCATAGAATGCACTTGCAAAGGATTCTGCCGATGCGTCATCATGTTCCATTTGATTGGGAGCTTTACAAGCCATTCTCATATGTGTGGTAGGGGAACTATGCAACCCAGCCCGTCTTTTCATCAGTCAAGTTTATACCTCATGTTAATATGAATGCTCAATTCTTTACCAGTGAGATTACAACTATATAATCTGTATTCTCTTTTTCACAAAGAAAGGAGCTGGAAGGCTATACCATGATGAGCTGAGAATACTGAATCTTGAAGAAAAACTAGTTAAGAGTTACAATTCTCTGAGCTCCAGACAGGGTTATAACACCTGGAAAGGAAAAAATGTGGTCATAAAGAATCATACTGCTCCAAACTGCTGAGCTAGGACTGGAGGCACCTACTCTTAAAGAGAGCAGTTTGGCCACAGCCATAGTCAGAAGACAAAACTATTCAGTGGTTCAAAAAACTCAACTACTCCAAGAAGAAAATGGCAGTCTCAGACCCTTCATTGCCTTAGCCACGCAGGCAAACAATCTTTCCATTTATTCAATAGTACAAATGATGAAAAGCACTTCTTCCAGAAGATATCAGCTCCAAGGAGTAAAGGGTTCCTTCACAACTTTGAATAGTCTTACTGAAATAGGAAACTAGAGGAGAAGAAATTGTACATTTAGTAATGAGAAGCCATCCATAAAGATCTAATAACAAGATTCTCCATACTCATTAGGGAACCTACCCTCTAACAAGGGGGATGTGAGATTGGCCTATCACTTGTAAACGTAGATCACAAGGACCTCCTGAGGAGAGGCAGAGCCACTACTATGGGAAATCAGACCATGCACCCATGTATGAAACTCAGCGTCACTAGTCCAACAGATGCAGCAGCACACTGGCAAACCTGTCAAGCAGGAAGTTCAAGGTCCCCAAAGGGGAAAGGGCTCCATACAGGGACAAAAAAATTCTCCAAGAAGAGATGAGCTTGACCTCAGCTCTGCATTTCACTGGGAACTGACACCAGGAAACAGACCAGAAACCACAGCAAGAGACAACAACCCAACAACAACTCTCGAAAAGAAACTGGACACCTGGAGCAGAATGACTTTGGTGGTACAAGGTTCCGGTCTTTCCATTTGGAAAACACATCCATTTGAAACCCTAGCAAAAAGATTCACTCTCCAGAACCCTGAGAAACAGCTGGTGAAGTTCTGTAAAAATAGGACATTGGCCATTCACTATAGATATCTCTGCTGTTTCCCAGAATAAGGGAAGCATCCCTAGTTAGGTCCATGGAGGGTTTCCAAAACCATAAATAGATTGTAGAGTGACACAGTATTTCTTTCATCCAGAAAGTGGAGACTGAATTCAAGACATAAGCCTTAAACTTCGTAAACAGATGTGGAGTTAGAGGGTTAGAAACACACCAAACCAGGAAAGGGAACATAATACCACAACTCCCTGTACTCTTCTGATGCATCAGGAAATGGAGAGGACAGTGATTTCAAAACAAATAGAAAGGATTGCTCTCTGCAGTGATCCACCCTACAGAACAGTTCTGACCCAGACACTGGCACCATCTCACCAGAAGTAACTAGACAAGTCGCTCTGAGTAAATGGCTGGCAAGATTTCCTTCAAATAAATGAGAACTGGGGCAAGAGCCAAGCTGTAAGGCAAAGCATCCACCAACCAAATGAAGAAAAAAAATATGTATGCATAAGTATATTTGTATGTAAAACAGAAACCACACTGTAAAGAGGAAGAGCTACATATTCCCTTGTCATAATCTGTAAACATATTACAAATAATCTGCAAAACCAACAGGGAGATCTCAGCAAAACAGACTCCATTGCCAGAAGAGCCACAGTCCAGTGTTGAGGTCATCATCAACCTCCTTTTTTACCATTTTCTACATGAAGACAGGGTGTCATGTCAACTGTCACCATCTCTTTTGCTTCAATACCACTTTCATACTTTCTTCGACACTCATGCCTGACTGTTGCAGGTCTAGTCTCACACAGTCCACCCACTTCTTTTCTGGATGCCCTCGTTTCCTTTTACCATCTTCCTATCTGTCCCAAATCTTCTTTACTAGACTGTCTTCTGCTTTTCTGCACATGTGCCCAAACTACCGAAATCTGTTTTCTTTGACCTTGTTTGTAACTGGAGCTACTTTAAGTTTCTGCACGGAATACGACCCATCTGAGGCACTTCATCTCCATCACTTCTAGCTTCCTCAGTTACTCTGCCTTTACTCCCCAGGTTTCTGTACTATACAGTAGTAATGATTGAACCATTGCTTTACTCAACTTACTTTTCAGCTTCTTTGGCATTCTTCTGTCATACACTATAGCTGACACTCTATGCCAGTTGGCTGCAGCCCCTCTGATTCTATTGCCACATCTTCTGCATACAGCAGCTTTGCTGATCTGTCCCCTACAACCTGTTTGCCAATGTAGTCCATTGCCATTACGAACAGCAGTAGGCTCAGAGATGAACCCTGATGCACACCGACTTCCACTGGAAAGCCCTCTGTGAGACCTAACACTGTTCATACTTGAGTCTTTGGGGTCCTTCTGCACTAATTCCACCAAAGTTTCTGGGACTCTGAACCACCACAGGACTGCCAAAATCAGCTTTCCTAGAACCTTTTTATATGCTTTCTCCAAGTCTAGGAATGCCCATTTGGACTCTTTCCTCATCCTTAGCTTCTTCACAGCTATCTGTCTTACTTCAAACATAGGATCAGTTATGCTGATTCCTAATCTGAATCGGAACTGCTCATCTCCCATCTTATTTTCTACTACTCTGCATATTCATTTATCAGTCACCCACTCCAGGACTTTCATGTAGTGTGATAGCAGTTTGATACTGCTATACTGCCCACAATTGTGAATGCCCTCTTTGTTCTTTTACATTGGCACTAGTATGCTTATTCTCCAGTCATCTGGGTTGTACCTTTCTCTCCCATACTGCTATGTGTACCCTATGTACCCTCAGGAACCATTCTCCCCTATCTCACCAAACATCTTGATCATATCTGCTTGCAACCTCTTCTGAGCCTGCTGCTTCTCCTAACTTCATTTTTTCTTGATGATGTTCTTATTTCTTCTAGGGTGCTTTCCTCCTCCTCTTTCAATGTAAGCTGTGTCTGGGGCAGTACAGCTTCTGCTGGGTTTCTTCATTCAGAAGCTGCTGAAAGTACTCCTTCCATCTGCCTTTCATGTACTGTGAACTGGTGATCAGGTTGCTGTTAGCATCCCTTACGAAGGGTATTTCACTCTCTTCTTTATCTTTCTGTCTTTGTCTTGTAATCTGATAGAGTTCCTTCATGCCATCTACAGACTCACTTTCAAGAAGCTGATATAGTGCCTCTGATGCCTCTTTCTGTGCTATTGCAACTCCTCTCTTGTTCTCTGTTAGCCAACCAGTATTCCTTCCTAGCCTGGTCTGTCTTTTTATCTCACATTTTCCTCCACTCCTTCTTTCTTTTGTTGACTTCCCCTACTTCTGCATTTCACCACCCATCTTTCCTTCCTTATGTACCTTATTTCCGTACCTATTTCAGGTACATATCTGTTCTGCAGTTGTCATGCATGCTGTTTTGAGGCACTGCCATTCTTCTTTAACTTCACCCGTTTCCTCATTTTCCTAAGATGCCAGAGCTAGGGTTGCCACCTTTTCAAATGCCCAAAATGGGACAGTTGTGGTACAAACATCAGATTTTGCAGGCCAAAACATACCCACAGCCTGTACAAGGGACAGAACTTCACATTTTTGCCTAAATAAAAGCTTATTCTTGTAGCATTTTTAGTTGCTTATTCTGTTTCTTGTAACATTTAGGTGTTTCAGATACAGAATAACTGTTTTACACAACTATTACATAAAATATAGGAAATAATTTTGCCCTAATATCTCAGGACATTTGCCATATTTACAATTTTTTTGCAGGACAAAGCTGCCCAAAGAGGGACTGTCCCTCGCAAAGTGGGACAGGTGGTAACCCTAGCTAGAGCCCTGAATATTTCCTTGAACTCCTGTGCTTTCTTCTTTAGTCAACTTCCAAGTGTCCAGTATTGTCTCTGTTGACCTTAGAGCCTTATCTGATCACTGCTTGCACCCGATTGTGGAAACCAGTGGTTTATGCTGTGGGCCAGCTACTTCAGTGGGGATGACTTTGTAATCACTGATTCTATCTCGGTGTCCTTTTCTTACTAAGAGGAAGTCTAACTGAGTTGCATGTTGGTCACTTTTGTATGTGATCTTGTGGCTATCTGTCTTGGTGAACCATGTATTGACCACTATCAAGTCCCAGACAGAAGTCATTTTTTACTCCTGTTGCCCCACCCATGTAGACTCAGTCAATCCTCCTATCCTGTTCTGTCCATGGCCATCTGGAATTTCTCTTATTTTACAAATTTGTTTAGTGTGCTGAGATCTAGAATCAGTCTCCAGTCCCCTTTCTTTTTTGGCACCAAAAAGAACCTTGAGTAAAAACCGGATCCTATCTGGTCTGGGGGACCATTTGGATGACTCTCTTTTGAAGCAGCTTTTGGATTTCGTATGCTGCTGCCTCCCATTGATTGGGTGGAACATTGGGTAGGTTTCTGGGTGAGATGGGACAGAGAAGGAAGGGAATGCGGTAGCCTCTGGATTTTATCCTTTGTACCCAGGAATCGGTGGTTATGGTTTGCCAGGTAGAAGGGTACAAGGAAAAATGACCCCCTGTCACTTCCAGAGGTGAGCAGTCTGGCAGCACTTCAGGAGCGCTGGTAGGGTTGCCCAGAGAAGGAATCTCTGGAACTCTGGTTCGCGGACCTCCCCTGCCCTGAAAGGGGCATCTTCCATTAGAGTTTCCCCCTCTGCCTCTTGGGGAGAACTCAGCACATGCATCATGGAAAGAACCCTGTGATTTTCTTGTGCCACATCTTCCAGCTCCTCTGATTTCTGGAGTTGAATCGTTGAGGAGTGGAGTGTTGGACACCAACAGCAGACAGAGTCTTACCATCTTGTTCGAACCTTGCCAGCGTATCCTTGACTTTAGGGCTGAACAATGAAGCGGCCTCAATTGGGGCATTCATAAAAGAAGCCTTAAAGGAGTCTGCAAAATCACAAAGACGCATCCAAGCATGATGTCTGGTGACTATGCCTGCACCTGCTGCTCTAGCCACTCCTTCTGTTGCGTGTTAAATGAGGTACGTGGAAGAAAAGAAATGGATTCTAGGGTGGCTATCTGAGAATCTACATTGTCACACAGCACACCTTGTCAGAAACAACTCCTGCCAAGGTTTCAGAGAGTTGGTTGATAAGATCCCTCTGGAGCCTCATAAAGTGTGCCAAGTAGTTCAAAGACCTGACAGCAAAGGTGGATGAAGAAAACACATGCTTCCCTAGTCTGTCTATTGCCTAGGACTCCTTTATGGGTGGATGGACAGTCTGGCTCTCTTCTGCCAAATCTTTTTTAGTTGCAGCCACCACCATGGCATCTACTGGAAGACCTTTGGACCAATGTGGGTGATCAGCAGGGGGAGATAGAATCTTGTCAGGCCTCCGAGGTACAGCTTCCAAGGTGTCAGGGGCCTTCCATGCACACTGGACGATGAACTGGACAAGCTCATCAGCCGGTGGAGTAACCCAGGAGGTAGGGGGCCGGGCATGAAAAGCCTGCAGAAATACAGATTCCTCTGAGGAAGGGTTGGAGGACTTCCAATCACCCCTCTGTCTTAATATCTTGAGGATATCACCGAAGGACACCTCATTAGAGGGCAACCGTGGGGATCCTTCCCCATCATCAAAGTACATATCTTTGGTCAAGGACTCCTCAGTGGAGTCCATGTGTTTCCTCTTGCATGTAGCCTTGCCAGGGGCTTCCTCAGTGGGGGGTTCTGGGGAAGATTGCAAGGAGGGGGTCTCCTGAGGAGGAGAAATCTGAGGCCTTTGTACCCAGAGTCCGAAAGTCGTGGCTTGTGATGTTGCGGCACAGAGGTAGACAAGGGCTCCGACAGAGTGGTTTTGCCAACGGAGGCAAGAGCCCTCTCCATGGCCTGGAAGGCCGGGCCATCCAGTGAGGGGTGGGAGCCTGGAACTGAGCACAACAACCTCAGAACCAGGGTCACAACCCACTCCGACGAGCCAACCCCCAGAGCAGGAGTCTCAAGAGGACTGTGTCTCATGAGGGGAGGAGGATTTCTGGAAGGTGCCATAGAAAAGATTGGTGAGGAACCAAGAATACCTACCCCCACGGCACAGCCACTCGCCTGAGAAGGACCCGGTACCCAGTGCACCAAAGGCCACAAGGACGACTCCGGCTCCAAAGTGACGTCCATTACTGGCATCAAAGGAAGGGAGGTTGCTACTGGAGGAAAGGGCTTCGATCCTTCCGTGGAAGTCAAAGGAGGAGTGTAAGTTGGAGTTTGTGGAGAAATACAGTCACCTATAGGAGGGAACGCAGCTTTAGAAGGTTGAGAGAGACCTCTGGCTACAAGCAACTGGTCAACAAGTCCCAACACATCCTGTTCTGAGAGGCTCCTGGTCGACCTCATAGAGAGACCTGATGGGGACTCTGGCCTGTCTAGAAAAGGGCTATATTGGCTTCCCACAAATGGATCCATGGAAAGAGAGTACTTAGTCCTTGCTAGTTCCTGTGGTGCAGAGGCTGGAACCGAGAGGGTCTGCACCAAGGGTAATGGTGTCGAAGTTATCTGCGCTGATAAAGGCAGCGCCATAGAAGTCAAGGGTGTCTGTACCATAAAAGTTGAAGTGACAAAAGTCAGCACCAAAGTATATGGTGCTGTCGAAGGAGGTGTCTGCACCGGTAATGACAGTGCCGAAATAGACTGCATCAAACCGCATGTCGGTGCCGATGGTGTCTGCACCATAGAGGCAGTATCCCGGAGGTTGGCAGCATTGGTAATGATGGAGCCGAAAGAGTCTGCACCAATGGTGCCAGAGGAGACTGCCGATAAAGGCTGCAACAAAGTTGCTGGAGCTGTAAAGGTCTGCACCAGGAACTCTGGTGCCAGTGGCAATAATAAAGACATATCCAGAGTGAGAATCAACTGGGGCTGTGCTGAGGTTGGAGTCAAAAGGGTCACAGGTGGCAGCGCCGGGTTTGAAATCTTTATCTTTTTTTGAGTCAACTCCTTGCGATCTCCAGAGGGAGAAGAAGTGAGCGACCTCAAGGAGGAAGAGGAAGACTGCTTCTTACGGGGTTTAGCAGGAGGGGATGAACCCTCTGACCCAAAAATAGCCTCACTGAAAGGAGATTTAAGGAGACCTTTTAAGATTAACTTGTTCTTCCTTTTGTTCAAAGTCCTCATTGAAAAATTCGACAAATCCCACACAGGGGTTCCATTGAAAGATGTGCCACATTCAAGCAATAAACACATAAGTCATGTCCTTTGGAAAGCGTAACTTACAAATGCATTACATACATTGCTTGAAACAAATACTACCTTTCCTATCTGACATATTGAAAGGAGGAGAGATACTATGCTACCAACAGTAGAGGGAAATGAATTACCCAGAAGGGTGGAAAAGAAGAAGTGGAAGAGGAAGAGTTACCAATGATGGTAATGGAGAATTACCTCAAAGGTAAGAAAAGGGTAAGAAAAGGAAAATACTAATGGGAGAGAGTCTTAAAAGTTGCAATAGGATAGGAGGATACAGATAATAATTATTTGAAAACTTTTTAAACACTAACAATAGGAGGAAATTTCAAAATTGTTCACTTAGCTGAGAGAGAATGGTTTGACACGGCTGTACAGCAATGTGGCAAACGAGATCTGAGGTAACAGGGAGCAGATCATTGTGGGTAGGATCTTGGCTGAAGAGTTTTTGGCTGATGCAAGCTTGGTATGAGGCCAGCTCGGTTCCGAGGACAGAACCGATAACCCATCAGTAAGGAACGAACGTAGATTAACGACATCAGATTTACTATTATACATCAGAGGATCATAGGAAATTACTAAGCTATTAGCCCTAAGGCACTTATAAGCCTAGCAAAGAGTTTAGCCCATGTATAGACAAATCAGCACCCGATGCCCCTGTCCAGCAGGGACTCGGATGGAATCCCAGGGATGTACTTTCTATTTCCCATCCAGTTATCCGGGTTGCGCTTAAAAAGGGGTAAAGACATACTCTGCTTGACGTGGAGAGAGAGTCTAATCCACAGATGGGGGAGTCTCTGGGACACATATCTGCCCCGCCAACAAGCCCTATTGATGTCACAGACCAGATTGAGGTCGCGTGTGTGTGTTATTTGAGTGGAGCTTGACTTGCGGATATGCAACAGTCCCATCAATACGGGTTCCGAGATCACCTTGTATGCTAAACAGAGATCACCCCTAAGGAGTCTGTATAAAACAGAGTAGAGGAATAGGGCTTTTAGCCTATCTGTGTATGAAAGACTTTTGAGGCCCTGGATTCTCCTGGTGAGGAACCTCTGTGGTCTTTCCAGCTGCTGCATGTGCTTTGTGAGGTACATGTCGAATGGGGCATTGTACTCAATAATGGGCCTTATAAGGGAAGAATACAGGGATGTTATGACCTCCTTGTTCCTGGATGAAATACCCTTACTTATGAGGTGGGCCATGTAGAAAGCTTTCCATACAATGGAAGCAACATGGTGGTCAAAAGTCAGGTAGCTGTCAATCTGGATACCCAAATCCCTCATGAATGACTGTGTGCTTAGGACATTGTTATTAATGTGATAATTTGTGGGGATGTCACTCTCCCCAAAGGGGATGATGATGCATATTTTGGTATTCTGCTTGAGGCCATGTTTCTGGCACCAGTCATGTGTTTGGGTGAGACCCTCTTGGAGGATGTCCACGTCACTAGGGGAATTGATGACAGCGCCCAGCTTGCAGTCATCTGCAAACTTGGTCAGCCATAGCCCACTGGTTTTGGATTGCACCTCAGAAAAGTATATCCGAAATAAAAGAGGCCCCAAGACTGAACCCTGAGGTACGCCACTCAATACGGATTTACTGCTTGAGGTAGCTTCCCTTATTTTGACTAGCTGGGTTCTATCAGTGAGCCAGTTAGCTACCTATCTGCTAACATACAGATTGATGCCTGGTTGAGAGAGTTTATCTATTATGCCCGAGTGGGGAATAGTGTCGAAGGCTTTGGCCAGGTCAAAGTAGACGGTGTGCACTGTCTTCCCTTCATCCATGGCTTTAGTGACTGTCTCAAAAAAGTCAACCAAATTTAACAGACATGACCTCCCTTTGATGAAGCCAAACTGTGTGGGATCGAGTGTTTGGAGGTTGCCAATGTCCTTGCTAATGAGGTCCATGATAATCCATTCCATGGCCTTGCAGATCAGGCTAGTTAGGCTAATGGGTCTATACTTTTCTGGATCGGTGGACGCTCTACCTTTGTGTAAAGAGATGACAGTGGCTGTCCTCTGCTCAGCTGGGACAAAGCCAGTACTTAGGCTTTGGTTGAATAGGGTGCCTAATGGTGCTTCAAGTTCCTGCCTGAGTTCATGTAGGATGCAGCCTGGGATGTTATTGGGTCCCATGAAGGCTGTAGTTCTTGTGTTTGAGAGAGCAGTGATGACCTGATCCCAAGATATAAGGAGAAGGGGGCAGATATTGGGAATGTCCTGATTTACTGATGGGAGGGACAGAGGGGTGAAATTTTCATTAGATCTGTCAGCCAGCAGGTTTGCTACATCTACGGCATTTGTATATATGGCATCCTTGACCACCAGTTCTGAACAGATCTGGGTGCTACCTTTGAGATTACTGACATGTGAAAAAGGCCTTATGATTGTCTCTTGTAGATGCGGCCAATTTGGACTTGAAAATTTCTTTGGAGAATTTCACCAGAGCTCTTATTTGCTTGTTTAGGCTAAATAAAGATTGCTTTCATTTGGGAACCTGCTCCTTCTTGGTCCTGGACAGCATTTTTTTCTTTTATTATAAAGTTTATTTATTGCAGATGTCCACCAGACCGGTTTGCTCTTCCTGGCGGAGGATGATTTAGTCCTGTCAGGTATTCCTGATTTCATGCATCTATATAAATGTTCGTATAGTCATTTGGTATAGTTTTGGATACTGGTGCCGGTTCCTAGATAATGTTACAGTTATTTAAAAAAGGTTTTTTGAATTCTTTTGAGGTGTTGGGCTACTTAATGTCATTAGGGAATGGGTTCCATGTGGAGGGGAGCTAGTTTGTAGAATGAATCTTCTGCTTCAGTGAAAGTGAGGGGAGTTATGCTTGAGGAAACTGTTAAAACTGCAGAGTGTTAGGGTGCTGTTATGAAAATGCAACAGGTTAGGAAGTGGCAGACGGTAGCGTTCATGGAGAAGATCAAATGTTAGTGCATATCAAGGAGCAGAGAGGCTCTGTTTCTAACAGAAAGTCAGTTAGTTGGTAATGCAGTGGTGTTCATTATAATGTCTGAGGTTAATAAATCTCAAGACTTTATTGTAGTTCTTTTTGTAGAAGGTCAATATTCTGAGAAAAATTGAAAGCCATAGCAGGGAGAGAATATTCTAATCTAGGATGAAAAACATTTAGTGCACTGGCATGTCTGACTTCAATAGTTAGAAAATGTAAAATTTTATAAACAACCTTAACTTGACCTCCTGTTAACCCAAACGTCTAGCTCACATAGATTGCTTGTTTAGACAAGCTAAAAATTTAGAAACTACAACCTCTTGTTTTCTGTCTCTAGATTTAACTAATCACATCTCTTTCCTCATTAAGTGTCAGTGCAGTCTGTGGAGCTGCTAGCTTCCCGGCTAAATACCTGACTCTGTTGTAACATGTAGGTTGAACTTTTTGTTCTTATTACAGGCTATAACTGGTTTCAGTCTCATACAGTAACACCTGCACACACACACGCACAGACACACACACACACACACACACACACACACACACACACACACACACACACACACACACACACACACACACACACACACACACACAAACAGTATCTGTCTCTGAGGTGTAGTTCTCATATTAAGCACCTGAGCTGCACACTGGCATTTTCAGGTCTCTTTGTTTGGCAAGTAAGAAAAAAAATGATGTACTTCACTTTCTAGGTGCAAGTGGATATTTAAGCACTTCATCTAACATCTGTAACTTAACAAGTCTTCTCAATGAAGGGCTCATGCTAGCTTGAAAGCTCGAGTAACTGCAAAACCTATGTTATCAAATAAAAGGTATTACATGATGTCTGTGTATTTGTGTTTTTGTCGGTAGACTAACATGGCATTTCTCAATTTTTTTCTTCTTAATGATGTTGATTAAAAATGCAGTTGAAGTTACTGTGAAATGGTGGTCTGATGGAAAACAGAAAACACTGGTAAGGAATAAAGTGAGTCTTATTTTGCTTCAAAGAAAAAGTAATTTGCTTGTAAGCTAAATGCTCAAAGCTGAGAGAATAGGTTCAAATCAACACAGTAAAATGCTTAAGATAAATCATATATGATAATACAAAGAAAGAGCAAGACATACAGAGTGGTATTCATAGTCATGTTTACATATAAATTCTATCTGAGATGCTCACGAATATGAGCAGCAAAGGTGAGATTTATAGAGGCCACTTATGCTAGCATGCTATGGCCACAAATAAGCATAAACAAATACAAAAATAATGAGATGTAAATGAGAAATGTATAAAATGGCCTATGCTAATGAAGCCTTCCGCATATTTCCAGTTCATAGGCATGATTTCACATTTCCTGTTATCCACAAACTCATTACAAAAAAGTCACTCGTTCTATCTATTTTGCAATCTGCCATGATGCTGTCACTTACTGCTAGCCCTGCTGTTTTTTAGGGTGAGCTGCTTGCCCTGGCCAAAACAAAACCACTTACACCCAGTGATGCTCACCAGCCAAAAAGACAGATATAGGAAGAGAATAACTTGTTATAATTTTGACTATCAAGAGATACCTGGTAGGTTCAGAGTGGAGAGGGATATTGTAAGGATCTTAGTGAGTATGTATATCCCCCACAGGGGCACTGGGAGGATGCATGGCCTTACTATATCTCTGTGGATACAATAGTATGTATAGTTCTCATTATACTTGCATTGGGAATCTTCTGGGGGACTGGAGACATGCTGGGTATCTCACAGGCTTCTCCCTTGAGGATACAGAAGCAGTTCCTGGATGTCCTCTTGGCACATGTGGATCAGTACGTTTATTTCATGGTGTCACCTCAGGACTGAGTCAGCACTATGTGTCCCTTTTATGGAGTGGCACATTTCCCTGAGGTACATGGTGTAACAAATTGCATCCATGTTGCAATTAGCCCCTTCTGGTGTACAGGGGGGGGGCTGGCACTGCAACAGACAGGGCTACGATTCCATCAACTGCCAGGCAATATGTGCATCACTGATGTCACTACCCAGCATCCTGGCTGTGCACACGATCCCCATACCTGTTACACTAGCTCACTCTACTGCCTCTTCCTGCATGGCAGGATGAACAGTGGTCAGATTGTTGGTAAGTGATAAAATATTTCTTTTTCTTGTTTATTTAGCAGTTATTCATGGAAAAATGTACTGCTAATAGTAAACCACTTTTTCTTTGTTATGTCCCCCCACCCATTTCTTTGTCTTTTTTTCTTTCATGTAATGCTTGATATCTACTGGCGCCATAAGTCATCACAACAGTGGTGAGAAATCCATGTGGAGATGCAGAAGAGAACTACAACACAGCCCTCTCCCAAACCTATATTGTCATTGAGAGGGTCTTTGGCATCTTGAAGAGTCATTTTACGTGCCTGCATGAGTCTGGGAGTGCCCTTCAATATGACTGAACTACTGCATGCAGGATGCTTACTGCATGTTACATTCTGCACAACATGATCATGCATCAGTCTGGTGGTGAAGTAACCTGTGCTGTCATTGCAGGTCCCAGTTCCAGTCCTGCTATGATTAAAGGTGACCAGTTGGCAACAAATGTAAGGGACCCCATGGGGCAAGTTTGTGCATGGTTTACGGCTCCACAGGTAAAGAGGCGGTGTCTAATCCAAAAGTATGGTCCATGACATTTAGGTTAGTGCTTCTTTTCTTGTAAAAACACAAGGAGTATAACTGATACATGCAGTGATACCTGTGGGCTATGCTGTGTGGCGCATAGTCAACTGTCACAGTTCATCAGACATTTCTTCTCATCTTTAAAGAATTAATGCTTAGTGCTGCATGGTCTACTATCACTGCATTACACATTCATTATCATCTTTAAATATTTTTTTCAGAATAGGTTCTCATATTATTGTTTGCAAAAGTCATGCCTCATAAGGCATCATCTAAGACATAATCACATTTTAACTGTTTTGCACAATACAATCTAGTGAGTTGGTGTACCTAAAATGTGACCTGAAGTGGTACAATTAGTAAAAAGTGTTACTTCAGTAACACCTTGTGACTGAATGAAAATATATCATAATATTTCTTCAGTTTGAACTATATTGCCTACTGAGTTACTGAACATCAGATTATTTCATTTGGTCATACAGAATACTTTTTGGCTTCTGAGACAGAAACATCATTTGTGCAATGGTAAGGGTAAAGTGGCAGCAGAGTTTGTTTACATGGCAGGATACTCGCATCTTTATAGTGTTTCCCTGAATACTCTGAATTCTTGTGTATTACTACTTTTAAGCTGAAGGTAAATCCCTGCAATCTTACGTTATGACATACAGTTTTCTTACCACAGTTCCACGAGGTTTTAAGCAGTACCATTAGAGGAATGAAATGTATACAGTTGAAAGGTGTCCTAAGTTTGCCCCTCCTTTTATTTATTTATTTTTTACTTTATGAAATAATTATTCACCTTTGAGTTAAACACTGACGTATATGTATGAAGGTCAAATTGTAAGTAACAGACATGTATCACAACAGGTCATATACATCTCCAAAAATAGGCTAGGCAATGCTGCATATGATTTTGAAGAGAGGCTCTCATGAGAGCTGGGTGGTGAGTTGGTCCGATGTCATGACCTACTTGATGCAGGTGATCCTGCAGACACTGATATGACAGTGCTGCAGGACGGGGACTGGAACATGAATGACAGGTTCTGCTAGGTGTACATGGATGCTAACTGTGGCCTGCAAGAAATATGGTCTTGTTCTCCCCTACTAATTACAGTACTTTCTTAAGAAGTATTTGTAGTCTCATGTGATCTCTGGCAGGCGACAAGTGCAGTAATTCATATCAGAAAAAAACATTTTCATGTCTACTGTGCTTATCCATCTTTGAATAAAGCATTTTAAAAAAGACCAACCTGTATCTGAAAGGAGGGGATGATATAATCAAAGGAAAACCTGATACTTTAATTTGGCATACTACAGTCAAGAAACTTGTGGCAGTAAGAAGACACTTCTGGTTGCTCAGATTTAAGTAAATGATTCCTATAAGCTTGCAGTTTGTCCTGACCCTTAACTCTTAAGGGACAGGTGGAATTCTACCAATCTGGTCATTTACTATCTGTGGTAATTCAAGATGCTGGCTTCAGGACTGCAGAGGAGGTATTCTTCATCTGGAGTTAAAAGGATAAGTGTTGGAGCCCCACCCCCTGTACTGGTAAGGTAATTGTATTCTGACTCATCTTGACATGTCCTACCATCTAATTTGCCCTCTTCTTGTTCTGTGTTTGTGATGTTCCTTCTGCCAACTATGTTAATTTCCATAACAACTTGACTCCAGGCCTTTTCTCTTTCACCTTGTTTGGGCCTCCTTTCCCAAAATTACATTTGCCATATGTCCTAAGGACTTCCATGAGGGTGTAGTCCTCCTCATGGCTGAAGTCTTTTCTCTGCTTTGATACCTGGCTTTGTACTATTATTACATGTTAAAAAATGCCATAGCCATACACAAGAAACAGACAAAGCGCGCCTACCATATTCAGAACAAAACAGTCACGTGACACAAACTGCATAATTATATACACGTGCAGAGGCTCAGTCCAACCAAGTAAGGTTGTGTAGCAGTAATGTCAGTGCAACCAAGGATACATTCACAATAGTAAGGCAAGTAGGTTTGTTAATAGCATGCCCATCCTTCCACAGCCCCTACCCCTTTCTTGTATTTATAATACTGTCATTTTTCATTCAGCAGTGACAGTCAGAAATCTCCCACTGAAGACACATGTATGTTGAGCCAACAAAACGTCCTTGCTACTTCATGACTTCACATTTAAATCACTGCTTTTCTATCATGTGTGCACAATCACTAAGTGATGTTGTGTCTTTCGGCTTTTCCCGGTTAGGGGTCGCCACAGTGGAACTCCGGTCCGCTAATGATTGGCAGTAGATTTTTACGTGCCACGTTGCCAGCCCTGATGCACAACCTTCAACAAAGGTACGCCCATTCATGCATGTCTCCACGCAGAAGACGCTCTACCTGAGAATCAAACCAGACAATGTCTTACTGTGAGGCGACAACTCTACCACAGCACCACTACCACAGTCTTACAATCGCTAAGTGATACCACACTAAATTAGTTTCTCAGTGATCAGTAATTGTTTCTACTGCTGCCATAATAAATTTCCATTTACAAATGACAATTTTACAGTTTTCATTTAAGCCCTTGTAATATGCCTATCATATCAGTAAAGCAAGCATTTCTTTAAACACTGTATCTAAAATTTTGAAATGTTGCAATATTTCTGTTATTTTGCTTACTTTAAAAAGTCTGCAGTTTCCTAAGCTATGTGTCACCTAACTCAAGTAATCACAAGTTAATATGGTGCTGTTCAATTTATTCACATAATTACAGGGTTATTTACACATCTGGGTGCAAATTATGCCTTTTTTGGATTATCTCTATGAATCACAGTAATGAATGTATAAGGCAACTTATCCACATAACCAGTCCTTGGGTAGCTGTGAACACAATAGAGATAGGGATGGAGTCTTCAGAAGTCCCAAGCAATCCCCACAATGCCATTTGGATGCTTAAATAACCTCAGTTATTCTCTAAGCTGGCAATGTATATAGAAAGGCAGAATGGAGTCATATGCATTTGAGTTTGCATGACCATGAAGTATAATCCCTGCTAATCTAACATCATCTGACACACCTAGTCACCTCAAAACACTCACTATTTAATAAAAGTTGGTATGTACACACCCACAGAAATATTTATTTCTGCAAAAAAGTGCCCCTCAATAAAAAGGCATTAATACTGATGTTATACTGCATGAGCAATGTATAAAGAAATGATTCCTTCCTGACATTTAGGTGTAATACTCCAAAAAATGCAGCAACAGCAAGGCACAGCAGCAGGTGTAGGTAATTATCTTAAAATATAATGATTTCATTAATGACTTTCATCTGCCCTATAAACAAAATGTGAATGCATTCTTTAAAAAAACATGTGTCAAACCATATTTGGTCAAACATTACATGCCAATAATAACAGTACCAGGTCTAATGCCCCTGCTGGGTAACTGGGTTTGCTCTGCTCATACTGTCTTCATTCTGGTACTTACACTTTGAATGATGGCAGCAACTGTGAAGGCATGAGGCCATGCTCGAAGCTGACCTGACAAGGAAATCTAACTTTTGATGGCAGGAGTTGGGTGAGCACTAGTCATCCCTGACAGAGATCACCAGCTCTAGCCCCAGAGCAGTCACAGATACAGTGACCTACAGAAGCATAGGCCTGACCAGCTTGCTGAGTTGGGTGATCAGCTTTTGGCAAGAAGGCCAGAGTTTTACAGTAAGTATTTTTTTGGTTATAACACGGGTTTACAAATAAAACTGTAAGAAGGCTGCATAATTGAAGGTATTTGGTAGTAAAATATGTGTACCTGCAAATATATATCTATAATGTTATGATGATAATGCAAAAGAAAGCATAAACATATCCACCCACAGAAATGCATCTGTACATAAATGGGAAATCTTTATGTGATATAAATTTGTGTAAAAATGCAAATATGTATGTACTATTAAAGTATATATATATATATATATATATATATATATATATGTCTGTAAGTTAACAGATGTATATCTGCATGAGTACATTTACGTCTATTTTTCATGTATATTAATAAATAGATATTTGCATTGCACATAATGTCACTTACAGTAGGTATTACCTTAGTTATTAGTTGAAGTACGTGAAAACCATTTTTCTAAAGAAAGGATTTTCTTTGTGTAGTCCAGAAAATATTTATTAGAAAATTTGTATAAAACAGTCATTTTTTCCACAGTATTTACCTCATATTTATATAAAATGGATGAACTCAATCAGGTACCACACCCTAGGCAAAGTTAGGGGGGAGTGTGAACTAAATGACCGATACATAGTTTACTGAGAAATGATCAGTTTTATTACTTCTGTATACATTTAAAAAAAAAAAATCTCCATATATACTTACAGCAGAAAATTATCAAAGCATGTTACTGCTCTTGTGTATATGTACTTCATCTATTTATTTATTTATTTTTTAATGAGGGTTGAATTAAGTTTAATTGCTACGTTTATGTTTGTGTATAGCTTCTACTTCTGCCAAAAGAAAATTATCAGACTGTTACATGAAACTACAACACAGGTATGCAAACCAAAACAGTTGAAAGTAGAACCTGGACTGAAAGTGTATGGTAATGTTCTAGATACTCCCCATACAGACACGCTGCACACATACATAAAATGTAGCAGTTTGAAGGAAAATGTACTCCTACTATATGTACTTGAATTATAGGAAACAGCACAGTTTGAGAATACATTTTAAAGAATTAGATATACTAAGCAAGTACAACAGTAATTAAAATGCCCCCCAGAGTACTGGAAGTCATATTAGAAATGTTAAGGGAAAAAAGGGTGATACAGGTAAAAAAAAAACAACAATGGTCCTATGTATTCTGTATTTAGCTATAGATGAAATAGAGTATAACCATGGACAGGAACGTTAGGGAATTAAAAGATTGGTTGCGGATGCTGGTAAGTATGAATAAAGTAATGAATGCTGTTTTTTGTTTTTAGCTGATTTCATTATTTTATATAACTGTAAGATTATAAAGAATGGTAAAAGAAGGACTAAAGTGCATTCAGTACACTATTGCAAACAAATCAAAAAGAAACGTTAAGTAATAAATGCAGTACTCTGTCTTTAAATTATTTCACTGTTATATGTAACTGCAATAGTATTTACAGAGAATGGTAACAGAAAGGCTAAAGTGCTTTTATTACAGTATTGCAACCAAATCCATATTAAGCAGGAACTTCAAATGTATTACCATTTCTTATGTTACTCTCAGTAGGCTGCACATGTAAACACCATCAATACTTGATAGCAATTGCTCCCATGTATGCATAAGTATTTCCCATTCAACTACTTTTAGTTCAATAAAGATTTAATAAAAATAAAATTGATACATAATAATAACTCAAATGATGTGTAATTATGTGTGAATTTATTATATATATTTCTTCTTTGTCTCTATCTTTTTTCTTATTTTAATTGTACATTCTTTTGTCCTTTATTTTTTTTCTCTCTCCCATTTCTGTTTTTTTTTTTTTTTTTACAGATCCAAATTTCTCAAGAGCAACCCAGATGTATGCCTCCCAGATTAGAGAACGTTCACTCTCTGCTTGTCCAGAAATGTCTTCTGAGGGTTAGAGCTGTGGCACCAGTCCCATAGGCAGCCTGGCATGTGGCAGCCTGGCAGGCTTCACTGAACGTGGGTTTCAGGACTTGGTTGAGGATGTGATGGAGTAAACCATCGACAGACGCTTTCAGTCAAATGAGGCTTCTCTGCAGTGAGTAGAAGACTCGCTGCCCCTGAAACACAGACCAGCATACCACCACAGGCACCTGCCCCTTAACCCTGGGGTCATCCACTACAACACCACCTGGAAGTGGAAACATTTGAGCCCTTGGGACATTTTTGGGCTACACTCCTCATTACCCTCTTCCTTCCTTTATCCTCTCTCCTGTAACCTCTTTCTTACTTCTCACCTGAACTACCCTATTATATAAAAATATTTTAAATAATAGGGGGAGTCTATTCCTCCAACAAAAACATAGTACCCCTTCTCTCCCACCTCCTGCAGCACAACCGTCCTGATGTTTTCTTTCTGTGCTCCCCTCTTTGTTATTAAGCCTTCCTTTTTTCAATCTTTCCTATATGCCCTTTCCATTTTTTAACAAGGAGTCTGCATAAGGATATCCCTATATAAAACATATCAAACCCAGTTTTTACTTAAATATTAATACATGCTAGAGAGTCCATGGCTTGCCTTAAGTCTTTCAAGGGTGACTGCACATAGCCATGTTTATCTACAGTATCCAAGTATATATGAAGCCAGATGAAGCCTAAGGTTTTCCTGCAGTCCATTAACATATACTTAACACTTATCTTCAGGTATTTTCCACTTTTGTTGTAAGTAGGCATGTTTATCAAAATTTCTTTACATTCTCTTAGTCATCGTGAATAACCTGCTCTTAGTGTTTGCATATAGGTGTAGTGGTGCTTTTTGTTCATAATGACTAAGCAAGTGCAAAACTGGGGAATATACAAACCACCCAAAGTGTATTGGCCAGGATTATAAATTCAGACAGGTATAGTTATACAGAATCCTTTGATATGAAATTCATACAGGAACAACCACCCAAAGCAAGATAAGATGGTATACCCATTAACAGGTCATTGAAACTGACTGAGCAAAGATTAGCTTCATTTTAAAGTGCAATAGTTACTTACTGAAACATTTTTGTTTTACAGTTAGTCATACTCCTCATACTAAAGATGTAAGTGATTTTGCAAAAAGTGAAGATTATATTGTGTTTTATTTTTTAGTTTTACTGCTTAGTTTTTCTTTATAACCAATCCACAAGATGATGTAATTGTGGGTATTGGGTAATGATTTACATACAAAACATTTTGGGTAAGGTCTTTTTCTGAAAAGATTTCAAGCCTGATTAAAAACTAAAGCTCTGCTGGTGATGAAGTAAACCTATATTTTCTTTTCTATGAGTGACAAAGCTGCTTTCTGTTTTACCTGCTCATATTTTATTTTCTGTTTTAAGAAATCTGCTTAGCCTGGTGTTTCTGTTCTGTGTGAGAGGCAGACACTTAAATTAGCTAGGCTGCACATTTCACATGTATTTTTTCTTTTTCTAATAAGATTTTATTTCATTTAAATGACATGAATTCAAATACAGTTTAAAATACATTTAAATGAGAGAAATATATATACAAAAACAACAACAAAAAAGAAAAAGTACATACATTGTCCATAACAAAATCTAAGATGAATAGCAATGCTAATACTTTTCTAGTAAATTTGAGTTTTTTCTAAGCAATTTTCTTATGCGTAAGATTAATAGTTCTATAATTAAAAGTTTCTAATTCTTTGTTACACACATTTATTGCTAGACTAGTAACTTCCATAAAAGAGAGGCAGTTTTTGCTTCTTCAGTTCAAAGTAATGACCTTTCTAGCAATGGCTAAGATAGACCATAAGAGAGGCACTTGTGTTTTAGGAATCACTTCTGGAATTGGAACACTAAACCGAATTAATGAATTTATTATATCATATTTGTCTGACCATAAAGCCTTGATCACCTGGTTTTCATTGGTTAAATTGTTTGAGTGATACTTAAATATACAGCAATTTTCTGGGCCTTTGTCTTTTTTTGAAAAGGTTTCAAGCCTACATAAACTAAAGTATTGTTATGATTCCCTGCTAGTTTTTCCCAACCACCCTCCCTTTCATTGATCTGCTTTTTAAACCTGGTGATTTCAAACTGCCCATCCCTACTGTAAAATGAGCTTAATAAGCTCCTACTTTTCTACACTGCTGTTGATATCATGAATTACTTATTTGCCTTTCCTTGTGCTTATATCGAAAACTGCATTTTGCCTCTCATTATCTGTTCTAATGATTTACTTGCTCTGACTTCATTATCTAGTGAGCTGTTGGATAAAGTACTATAGTTTTACACTTTAGCAAACACTTGTTTTTACATCAAGAGGTCAGTGGATTGTCCTTCTAATGCACTGGGAGGTAGCCTGGTCTGTTTAGGCTGAAGAAACACCTGAGATTTCTGCATGTGGTTTATTAATTAGCTTATCTTGTTATTAGTACCTTTACAAATTCTGTACAATTGAGTGGCTCTTGGCTCATTTATGTAGAACAAAGCTTTTATTAAATTATCACACTTTCATAAGCTGTTTAAAGTACACTGCTGTATCTGGTGGTAGCATTTCACTCTGGACACTCCTTTACTGTGCTTTTACATTAGGAGGACTGGGATTTTTCATCTAGTGGCAGTTGGTGTTTACCTGGTCTATCTGAGCTGGGAAGCACACAAAAGGGCTCTAAGTATCTTTGCACTTCTCTTATATACTGTGATTGTACTTTAGCAGTTTTTAAAAAAAACTGAATTGCTGCTGCTTTAAGGAGTTAATTGCACTGTATTACATTGTATCTGTTAGTTGTAGGGCTGTTGTGGTCTTGTTACACTTGGACTTAAAACCAACTATTCTACATTAAGAAGGTGTTTTTCTGCACCCTTGTGGCAGAACTGTGCTGAGCTAATCTGTCTGAGTTGGGCATTGCTAATGGAAGGCTTATTGTGTGCTTTCCTGATTAGTAGTTTAAACTTGTTTTTCTTTGCTCGTGTTTAAGCCTTGCATTTTCGTGGTGCTGCTCTTCACACAGCGGCAGTTAGCAGTGTCTTTGTACAGATGCAAAAGTCTAGAAGCTTAATTTTCCCTAAACAGCTGTCAAGGGAAACCCTTCCAAGCCTTTCTGTTGCTCTAGAAGCAATTAATAGCATACACAAAGTACAGGTCTCTCTTGTAGTCTCGACGCTCCCAGCACAGCCCTGTCAAATTAAACCATTCCCTTCCCTAAAAAACATACAGTAAGAGTCTGCTATCATGGATGGGCAGTTTCCCATCAATTCTCTGGCCAGCCTGATAGACATGGGCATCCTGAGGCAATGTAGCAATTGTTTCATGTATACTGACAACAACTTACTCCTGAAACAAACAAATACTTTATGTCAGAGATGTAGTTACACAATGAAATTGAAGGCAATACTCTTGCAAAAGAGCAAATTGAATGCTAAACAGGTTGTCAGCACACACACACACACTTTCCACACTAAATAAGGACACGACACATAAACCCATATATTCAAACGTTCTTACTAGTAACTTACCAAAAGATCAGAGGCCTCCCAAATGGAAACCACTTACACATATAACAATGCAAAACATAACCACAACACATAACAACATACACACCAGTGTCTCAAAAATAAGCCCATAAGGCAAAACACCACAAACCCTGATGTACTGGTCATATGTGATTACATTGTGAAACACGTTGATGTTCCCCTCACCAGGCTGGATAAGGAGATGGTTACTGTTAGCTGCCTGTCAGTTGCCAGGAATTGTTAAGTCACTCAAGCACCCAAGTCACTCAACCATAAGTACCATTTTTAATCAGTCATAGTCCATGTGGGGGTGAATAACTTAAGATGTACCTCACTGGACTATATGAAGAGAGATATGACTGCACTCTCAGATTATGTGTCACAAGCAGGTAAAAGCCTAGCCTTAAGCAGCATTCTACCTTCTCCAAGGATGATGGCACAATACTAACAAAAAATGATTGACGTTAACAATTGGCTTATCTTCTGCTGTCAGTCTAAAGGGGGGAACCAACATCTGTTAGCCTGGGAAGTCATGGTTAACATACCACACTGTTTTGCCAGAGATGGTCTGCACCTGTCTCCTCTGGGCTTTTGGATACAGGCAAAGGTATTACTTATCTCTATTGTGCCTTTTTTAGGCAGTGTCAAAATAAGCAATCTCACAACATAACAAAATCCTCTCTAGATAGACTCAATGTACTCTGCTTAATGTTAGGAGTCTAAACAAGAAACTGCACTCCCTAGAAGCAATCCTCACTTTGGAAGATGCTGATATCTGTGCAGTCACTGAGACATGGTTCAAAGGTGCAGAAAGCACCCTGGCTGTGCAGGGCTACAATGGCTTCCATACATTCAGAACATAAACTGAGCATGAAAGAACCAAAGAAGGAGGTGTATCCATCTTCATTAAGGATGAGTACACCTTGAGACTGGTCAAGCAGTAAAACTTTCTTGAGCTACTGCATGTCTAATTAATTATAGGCAAAGCCTCCTACCACATCATAGCTAGCTATAGGTCCCCCAGGAAACAGGAAAAGCATACCACATACCTGGACTTACTGGATTCACATGCCATACAGTCCAACACCTTACTCTTGGATGATTTTAATTTAATTATCCTACCATCGACTGGGAAACATAAATAACAAACATGCTGGCTCAGCGGTTCTTGAACTTTGTCAATGCAAATGCTCTGGAACAGCTAGTCAGCACACTCATAAGAGGCTCAAATGTCCAACCTGGTGAGATTGGACCATAAATCAATCTTGTTTGATGTAATTATAAGACCAGATACCTTATCAAGCTCAAAAATGCTTAAATTTTTTTCTAAGACAAATTACCTCCTATTACGTGATGGTATAAAAGTTTTGAAGCCCCTTCAAATGCAGATAGCACAGATTCCTATGCAGAGGTATACACCAATGCCCTATATAACCACTTATGCAGATGTATAGAATCAACTGTACCTGACTGAATTAAAACCAGGTCTTGTCAAAATACAAGCCACCCTGGAGGACTCCTAGTATAAATAAGCTATACAACAAGAGAAATAAACTAATGTCCAAGGGCAAGATGGAGCTCGCTCAGCAGAGGAAGAAATTCCTCTCTAGTTTAAACAAACAAATTAGAGATCTTGTCAAGTCCTCCAAAGCAAATTACAAAGCAAAAATAGCCTTCTATCTAAGGATAATCACAAGGCATTCATTAACTATGTCTGAAATCTAAAAGGGAATACCCAGCTATACACTGAACTGGTTGTGGATGGCACCACCTATACTCATATGGAGATGATAGCCAACCTGCTAGCTCACAGAGTTGGAGAAAACTTCACCCCCTGTCCCTTCCAGTCATCCCCAAAAGCATACCTGCCAGCATTCCTCAGCCCATTATCTCAAGAGAGTAGGTCATCTTGGTGCTCTCCAAGGCCAAAAACATGGCATCAATAGGACCAGACAATATCCAAGGTTGCCTTTTAAACAACCTAAAACATAACCTAGCAGACCAACTTGGATCCCTGTTTAACCACAGCGTGAGAACTGGCTATGTCCTGGTGAAATAGAGGACAGCAACACTAATCCTTCTGCACAAAGTGGGACCATCAACTGGCCCTGGGAATTAGAGACCCATAAGCTTTACTAGCCTCATCTGCAAGGCCATGTAAAGAATCATTATAAACATTATTAACAAGAACATAGGTAATCTCCAAATTGTGGAACCAACCCAGTTTGGATTCGTTAAAGGTAGATCATGCCTGTCAAACATGGTTGACTTCTTCGAGAAAGGCCCTGGATGAGGGAAAGATGGTACCTACCACCTATCTTGAACTAGCCAAGTCATTTGACACAATTCCCCACTTGGGAATTATACAGAAACTCTCCCAATTGGGAATTAACCTCTACATTACCATATGGATAGTCGACTCTCACAGACAGGATGCATGCTCTCA